>NC_135430.1:4756474-5021474 GCF_051991245.1 Festucalex cinctus | reverse complement strand
GGTCAGGTTCAGGCCGCCAGGACAGCAGCTCGTGAACTCACAGTCATTTATTTGAAATAGAAGTAATAAAAAAAAAAGGAACTCAATAAAATATATTTGCTATATAACATTTTATGCTAGAAAACACGAGAGGGGGGGGAGGGCTTTTTGTGTTTGTGTTTTTTAATTTTTTTTTTTTTTCCTTTCTGCAATTTGGCGCCTCCTCCACAAGATGGCGCCCTAGGCGACCGCCTAGCTCGCCTGTAGCCTGGGCCGGCCCTGTATACCCATACAAGATCCAAATAAAGCAAAAATTAACTGAAGCTGACAAGGAAAAGCGAGTAACAATGTGTGAATGGTTCTGTAATGTGCTTGAAAATGATGAAAACTTTCTTGAGAACGTTTGGTTCTCAGAACTGAACTCTGAACTTCTTAATCCAACTAACAATCGTTGATTTTGATGGAAAGTTGCGACAATGGAAACGCTTTCGAAACTGAATCTGTACACTCTGGTATGATTTTGTCGCAAAATAGGTCTCCAGGGAGAATATCTTCTGCTGATTTGTCCAAGACATTTTCAGGGCAACTATAGTTGCAAATGATCATCCATAGGTTCACCTTTCACGTCCTGCAACAGAAAAGACATTCGTTAAAAAATTGATTTTTTATCGAATAAAATCTGGGTACGCATCTTTTTGGGTCACCCTGTACTTGGATGCCCCCTGGGGAATTTAATTACCCTGGAAATTGTTGTTCGTGGGAAAAATGCGCAAACTGAATTTTACCAAGGTAAACTGAAAAGTTCTCCAAAAGCTCCGGCAGTGGAAAAGCCCCTAATGACAGTCAATCGGGAAACAACCTGAAGCTTGTGCTATTGCCACACACAAGATAAGCTAACGCCATTTCTCAGCTGGCGTATTAACTCGTTGCTACCTCTTTGTGATCTCGTGAAACATGAAATATTGTTTCGGTACTATTCCAACTCAAAGTACGAATCAACCAAGAATGCACAAAATACCTGGCTGCGGTTCTCGTCATCTAGCTTAAACCAAAGACGCATCGAGATTGGATACTAGGAAAATATCCCAAGATGCATTTCGTGCTGCTATCACGGAAATACGTCAGATTCAGTCGGGAGGAAGTGAACAAGTACACAACCGTTTCATTTTGCGTACTTGGCGAATTTGCGATACTTGTACTCGACATTCTTCACTACTACTCTTTCTTCGTTGCATTTCCCAGCAATCTGGTTGCACTGTGGCAGTATGCTACCTCACACAGGTCAGTCTTGGTACCACAACAGATCTCTCACATTTTCACAATGAGTAGAGATGTTAAAAATCCGACAAAGTTTATTATGCAATTCCAATGGTCTCGGAGATTTGCATTCCAAAACGGCATTACCCAAATTCAGAGTCCACAGATATTTTCAAAAGTGTCTTTTTTTTTTTTTTTTTTGGTCAGTCGACAAGCAGCTGAGGGCGGCACGGTGGCTGACTGGTTAGCACGTCGCCTCCCAGTTCTGAGGACTCCGGTCCGAGTCCAGGCTTCGGCCATTCCTGGGTGGAGTTTGCATGTTCTCCCCGTGCCCGCGTGGGTCTTCTCCGGGTACTCCGGTCTCCTCCCACATTCCAAAGACATGCATGGCAGGTTAATTGGGCGCTCCGAATTGTCCCTAGGTGTGCGTATGCGTACGGATGGTTGTTCGTTTCTGTGTGCCCTGCGATTGGCTGGCAACCAGTCCAGGGTGTCCCCCGCCTACTGCCCAGAGCCAGCTGAGATAGGCGCCAGCACCCCCCGCGACCCTTGTGAGAAATAAGCGGTCAAGAAAATGGATGGATGGATGGACAAGCAGCTGGAAATGTGCACTGCCGCCATCCGCAGGTCTGGAGGGGAACAGCACAGAATCCAAAAAGTACAGCCTTGACTTTCCATTGCAGGCGGTATCGTCTTGAATTTGAAATGGAACATATTTAAAAATCGCACAGCGTATGCCCCGGCTTAAGATGAGCCGAGAGGCAGCAGGAATACTTGAGGACAAGGTAAAGACGTTTAGCAGGAGGCGGAGAAAGGTCAGGGGGGGTGGACTAACAAAACGCCGGCTGAATGTGTAAGTGAACGTATGGAAAAAAAACAAAAAAACTAGCATGCAACTGACAAGTCCCAGCATTTATGTAGAAGCAATTATTGATTAAACTTCAGCATAGAATGAATGTTTTTGTTTTTTTTACTTTTAGATTTACTATGACCTCTGGCAAATGCCTCAAGCTGCAGTGTGGTTAAAAAAAAAAGGTTATACAGGATTTAGAACAATGTGATTGATCGATTGTTTTAGTTGCCCTCAGAGCACTCAACTCCACAACTTTCTGCAACAACTATTAGGGATTAACAATAGCCGAACGTCACGATACGGTATGATCACGATACGATAATTATCATGATATTGTGGAGGAGGTTGGTGATAAAAAAAAAAAGGTCACAATATTGGGAAAAAAAAGCTTATACTAAAAAAAATAATAATTCATCCCTTTATCTGACCATTAGTGTGGATTTTAAACACAGAAGGGCTAAAACAGGCCTAGTGAAAATTAAACAGCACTAAAAAAAACTAGCCACCAGAGAGTGCTAGAACTGCACAAATGGAAATCAACCTGACTTTTTGTTTTTTTAACAGAGGTGTTGCTTTTAATATCGTAACATGACGACGACGACGATATATTGTGCCAGTTTTAATATCGCGATAACACGATATTGGCGTTATCGTTACATCCCTAACTACTATTCAAATAAACCAGAGCAAACCTGAGTTGTCTCCATTTTTTTTAACTTGCATAAACACAAACAAAACAAATAAAGGGCCATCCAAAGGACCAAACTTTATTGATCCAGCTTCAGCTCAAAACACAAAAACACATCTTTTTTCGTTTATTTATTTATTTATTTGGCATAATCATACTAACTTATAGCTTTAGCATGGAATAATCTTGACAATCCTAAAAAAAAACAAAAAACAAAACAAAACAAAAAACAACGGATGAATATATCAGCCAGGACACTCTACAAAGTGACCGCATCTAGCACTTTTGAACACAAATCTTTATCATAATAATAAATAATATTGTGTGTATTTACAGCAAGGACATGCTACGAGTCACGACAAGCATCGGCGGCATGAAGCGCAACTTTTGCTTTCTTCCTGTCCATCTTGATTTGTCACCTGCGTAACTTTGTGCTTTGTGCGTGCCATTAAAAGCCAAGAGGCAGAACATTGGAAACACCCGAGATTTGCATCATATTATTTCAAATATAGATCATATAGAAAGAGTTTGATGTAGTGCACTTGTAGATGACTGCAAACTAAAAGCGGCACAATTAATAAAGAGTGTTGAATTCCGACATTATCTTTGTGTCGATGGGAGACAGTTCGGAACGTTAGATGTCATAAGATTGCGTGGGTGTGCCTAATGTTCTGGCTGCTGAGAGTAAAATTGTTTTGTTTTTTTATTATATAATACTGATGCTTTTAATAAATATTCTGTACAAAGAAATGGCTAAGACATATATCCAAGAAAACTATGTCGTACAGTATACAGTACACATTTCTTTGTATTCTTTCCAAATCAATTGGCAAGCAAAAATCAAACAATCAAAAAGTGATTATTTTTTTAATCTAACATTAAATTTTAAGCTCAGATCAAACATATGAAATAGAAAAATAGGTGATAGGACTGATTTTGATTTGAACTCTTTTACAACCAAAAACGTTAAATAACGTATATGCTGAAATCCCAATAAATGGAATAAATAAACGTTCATTGACGTTTACTGCATTTTTTTTTTCTCAATGGGCAGTACAACGTTTTGTGCGGCGCTCCTTTGTCATTGGGGTTGCGAAATCAAAAACACCCACTAGCTATGGCCAGCAGATGGCAGCATTGTATCTCATTTCAGTGGGTTCCTTGTGTAGCAAATTCCAATGAAACGTGACGGAATCTGATGAAATCGAACATTTTCGAGGATGACGTATATGATCAAAGCCTTTGTCATATTAAATCTCATTCACAGAGCGTCACGAAACAAAAAATATTAGTGTCAAAGTCCACTGTTGTGCACAAAATGTATCTTTTCACAAAGAGCTCGTTTTCTCTTTTTTTCCCTTTGGACTGAAAGGGAAAACAGGTGAGTTTTTCAACAAATAATGGTGGATAGGCAAAAAACAAAAACAAAAATATCTGAATAGGTGAATCTGTGAATTGCGAGTATGTGTGGGATACTTTTTCATGTTTTATTCTTGATTGCCAATTGAAAATGGAAAAACAAATGAGACCCAAAAGGTGCTCAAAATGACTTCTTCCTGTTCTCATCTTGCGATGACGTTCAAGTCCATCAATCACATCAGCCATCATGACATCACTTCCTGTTAAGGAAACACTCCGTGACAGCCAACTCCTCTGCCGGATGACCTCACTTTTTGTGTGCATCTTTTCAGACGTGCGTCTCAATATAGGAGTGCGTGTGCGAGAGCGAGGGCGTCAATGGGGGCCCGGGCTCAGGCTCAGGCTCGGACTCGGGCTCGGGCTCGGGCTCGGGCTCGGGGGGGTCGGCCTCGGGCTCGTCGGCCTCGTTTGGCGTCTGCGAGAAGAGCTCCCGATAAGCTCGCTTCCACTCCTGGAACTCTTCAGATGACAGCTGGGGGCGGGCCAAGAGCCTGTCAATCAGCGCTAGCTCCCCCTCCCTGTCCTATGTAACAAACACAGGAGGTGGGATTCATGTTTTTGAGGGGCAGCTATTGACAAAGCGCTCCACGTTATCAAACGTAGACACACAGAAAGCAAGACAGACACAAAAGTTTGGGGACGTCGGATGGAGAATCCAAATCCTTTTCAACAACACCAAATACTGGATATGTGCAACTTGTCTGCAATCTGTGAAAGTCTTCATTGTTTAACCGTGGGGCTAATTAACATCGTTTACACCTTTACATAAGTACCACCCCCATAGAGTTTCTCCATTTATGACTTGGAAGCTAGGCTGGGTGAAGATTCTCTACTTTGTTGGGGGGGGTTGGCGTTCGTTGGCCATGTGTCTGCTGAATGCGCTACATCCAAGGAACATGTTGTCATGATGACAAAAAACAGATTTGCAACTGGCCCAGCACTACATGGGGCAAGGAAGACGCCCAAGGGAGCATCCCTTCATTAGGTGCGTTTCCATGACCCTTTTTTGCAAAAATAGAAGCAATTTTGTACTATTTCTACAAAGTACATTTTGGATTTGTCTGTGTTTCCATTGAAGAGGGTATCGCTTCTGAGGCGCAATTCTCGGAATGTCCCATCTCGCGAGACCTCGCTGTTCTGTAGGAGGCACTCATGATGTTTACGGTAGACGGACGCACGGTGTAGTTATATTACCGTATTTTCCGCACTATAATGCGCACCTAAAAGCCTTCAATTTTTTCAAAAGCTGACCATGCGCCTTATAATTCAGTGCGCCTTATATATGGATCAATATTGGGTCGCAACAGGTCTCGCTGTCAAGACGCTATCGGTGACCCTGCACGATCTGTGACGCGCATGCGCAGAAGATTCCGCCATCTTGGATCGTTAGCTAATACTAATACTTTACCTCAGAGAAAATAATAAAACAGCTGTTTATTCATTTTGGGAGTGAAGGAGTTGTCAGAAATCTGGTTTGTAATCTATTAATAAAGTTTGACTGAATTATCTGACTGTTTTGTTGACATTCCCTTTAACACAGCACCATCTAATGGATGCATAACGTAACCCCAGCCTCTACTGTAGCGCCTTATATATGGAAAAAGTTTTAAAATATGTCATTCATTGAAGGTGCGCCTTATAGTGCGGTGCGCCTTATGGTGCGGAAAATACGGTACTTTAAAAACACTGACCCATCATGAGGGTGGGTTCAGACATTTAGTGTGGTGTTGTGTGCCTGTGCTTGTAACTCATGTTGTGGTGCGGACGGATAGAACGTCTCGCTTTCTTGCTGGTGGTAACGGCCATTTCTGCAACAATATGGAACATGCATTGAATGGCAGCATATTGGCTCTCTAAATGGCTTTGTGCTTAAAAAGACTTGTTATCCCCTGGGGAGGCAGTTCTGACACAACAGCGATTGGCCCCGTACTTCCTACTTCCTATAATCCTAAAATGTTGTTGTTGTTCCCGGAGGCTGGGTAAAAGGCGGGTCACAAATAGTTTTTAGTTTCCGATGTTTTCTGGCGTCTTCCCTGCTAAATGAAGCAAACATGGCAGGACAGGATTTCAAGCTCCTCCCCTTTTATTCAACTTCTCGAAAGAGGCTCGCTCGGTTACACCTGTCTCTTTTGCGCTCATGACGTGCAGTGTACGAAACACTTCGGCATGTAAAAAAAACTAAAACACAATACTGAAATTAATACTTCTCCAAATAAATATTGGTCAATTGCAAGTAAATAAAAATACACATCGGCAAAAACGTGTTCCATTCATTTCCTCCGTGACTGGGCGGGTGTCACATGACTACTAATGCGCAAAAAGTGTTTCCATGACACTTTTTGTGAAATATTTCTATTTCGACACGTCTCAAAAACCACCTCATGACAGCGCAAAAACTTGTTTGCGATATTTGAGAGTTGTTTTTTTTGTTTTTTTTTCGCAAATCCAATGTTCCCATGACCAGCTTGTTTTTGTGAAACATGCCTTTTTGCATGCCAAAACAGAGTTGTAATGGAAACGCACCTATTGAAAAAACAGGGGAAATACATAATATATTGATTATTATTCAGTCGGAGCAAACATCGCAAATGCAATTTCTTGTCTGTCTGCGGGATTATGCAAAAACTAGAAACGGGATTACATATGGGTGCAGAATGAGCCGAGGAAGAAGCCATGAGACACTTTGGGATGACATAAGATGCACGCCTTTGTTTTTTCCTCATGTATAAATTGTGTAAACTGCTCATCTGGAGCGGAATGTTATCGATTCAGAACTGTTTTAAATAATCAGGTTGTGCTGAGTTTCTTCTCTGAATGAATTTTTTTTTTTTTTACCTCCGTCGTGTCTTTGCCGTTTCCACAGTAACTGAGGCATACTGCATAAACGCAGCAACTTGACAACTCACAATCCTAACCTGATCCACAAGAACAACACGTCCATTTTGAAGATAGTGTGCTTCAACGTGGGAAACAATTCACCCAAGCAGACCTCCCAAAACTTTGAGTATACAGTCGTACCTTGACTTACGAGTCTCATTTGCAAGTCAAGGTGCCAACCGTATTCCCTTGAAGCAGAGATGTCAAAGACCAACCAACAAGCAAAGCTCCTGCAAGTCAGACAAACCGTCACAAACTTCACACGACAAGACAAGAAGCAGGACAAACTGGCGAGGCCGAAAACATGAGCACAAATTGGAAGCGCAAGCGGAGCAGAGACACGCCAAGATGGTAACGTTGCTCCAAGAGAACCAGACAGACGTTTGACATTTCACACTGTTCATGAATAAACGCACATACATCTTTGTCAGATTGCAACCCAGTAAAAACAGTCACGTAGAAGAAATGAATCACTTGAAATTCTCATTTAGGGATTGCAATTGAACTGCCTTGAATATGTAAATCAGCAATATACCTTGTCATATTTACGAGCGCACGGCACACAATGTCAATGTCATTTATTTGCACTCAACATGCTACACAGTCAAGTGACCTCTTGGAGAATAATCATTGTGGAGAGCTATTTCAATTTGCAAAATATTTTAACTTTGGATTTTTTTTCATTGCTCAAAATGTGAAATTTGAGTTGAATACTATCAAGGTTATTTCAGTGAACTAAAACTAACGGGAAAATTTTTTTAAAAACTATTTTGTTAAGGAAATAAAATAAAAACAAAAATGCTTTTTAAAAAAACGAAAACTAATAGAAACTACATTTTATGTTGACAAAACCAACTAAAACTATAATGATAGCAAAAATGTCCTTCGTTTTTAGTCTTTGGTAATTAATTGAATGCATGAGCCTTTGGGGATGATTTTCAATGGGATTTTAAGGTGATTTATTTTGATATGAACTTGAATAAGGACGTTTGAAAGTGTGTCACACAGAAGTGACGTCATCGAGAAGCAGCAATAGAAAAGCACCTTCACATGACATTGCTCCTATGCTGCTTTTTTAAAATATTGCGCACAAGTAATACACATTAAAAAAAAAACTAATACTGAAACTAAAACAAAACTAGAACAAAGAATTTATTAAATAACTAAAACTAATAAAAACTAAGTTTTAAATATAGTGCACAAGTATTACACAATTAAAAAGACTAAAACTAATACTGAAACTAAAACTAACTAGAACGAAGCATTTATTAAATAACTAAAACTAATAAAAACTAATAGAACCACCCTGAAAACTAACTAAACTTAAAAAACAACACTCAAGTTTACTGGTTAGTATTTTCTAAATTTGAGTTAAAAAAAATTTTGTAAGAATCGACTTACAGATTTGTATCGTTTAATCATATCAAATATATATATATATATATATTTATATATATATATATATATATATATATTAGGGGTGTGAATTGCCTAGTACCTGACGATTCGATTCGTATCACGATTCACAGGTCACGATTCGATTCGATACCGATTAATCCCGATATGAATTTATAAGTCGATTGTTGCGATTTTTTTTCATTCAAATTTAGAAAATACTAATCAGTAAGCTTGTAGAGTGTAAGATTTATATGAAAATGTATTATTTATTTATCTGAAATTTCAGTCTTATAGAGGTTGTAATCTGTTTCATGTTTGAACAGCATTAAAATAAAATATTAAGGCTTAATGTTCCGTTCATATAACATTCTTCCATGCTCAAGGTGTGAATCCTAACCCGAAGTCAGACGTTTTGTTGAATATTTTTCCATTAAAAATGGAAGTTTAAAAATCGATTAAAAAAAAAAGGCAATGATGATAAGACGTTGACCGAATGAACAATTCTGAGCTCTTAAAAAAAAAAAAAAAAATTTTTGAATCGATTCGAGAATCGCGCGATGTAGTATCGCGATATATCGCCGAATCGATTTTTTTTTTAACACCCCTAATATATATATATATATATGTGTGTGTGTGTGTATATATATATATATATATATATATATATATATATATATATATATATATATATATATATATATATATATATATATATATATATATATATATATATATGTGTATATATATAAATGAATGACTTTATGTCTTTTAAATATATTTGAATTCAAGTGTCCTGTAATGCACTAAATTATCCTTTTCCACCCCAAAGTGGCTAGTTCAACTATATTCCTTCCATTTGTATGATTATTTTGAATTCATTGATGATGTAAGGGCCAGATTAAAGAAGAAAGTGGGCCATGCATGTCCCATCCTCGACTCAAATGTGATTTTCACGTTGTATTCAACTCAAATGTCGTTATAGCAAACATCGTCGCTGTGCGGCGGCGTGCGCACGCACGCACCAACCTTGAGTGTGGAACCGAGGATGCGTAGGCGGTGCAGGTGCTCGTTGAGCTGCGGGTCGGCCGTCCGCCGCAGGAAAGACTGCCTGAACTCAGACCGGCCTTTGACCTCGGGCTCCCGGCCCAGGGGGCACACGCCGCCTTGCTCGCACGCGCGAAACAGGTCGCCCAGGGACGCCCCCTCGCTGCCACCTGGGGGCAACAAGCAACATTTCACATTTGATTCTTGTCTTTTTTTTTAAACAAATAAACTGCTATCTTTTTTCCCCCCTCTCACTGCTGTGTGCGCGCTGCTCCTCCCTGTCGGGCGGCGCCAGCAGCGCGTGTAGGTTGCTGTCGCGCGGCAGCGTGAAGCTCCGCGGTTTCCCTCCCTGGGCTGCCTTCGGGATCAGCCGCTGCATCGCCGCGGGCAACGGGACATTCCTCGGCGCCGGAAGTGTGTAGACAGCCCCCGCCGACATGGGCGTCTGGCTGGCCAGGCTTGGCTCGGCGAAGACGGCGTCCTCTGCAAGAGGAACAACGTCGTCAAGATACGAGTTGAAAGGGGATATTTGATGGGAAAAGGGAACATTTAAGTGACTTGGATACAAATAGTTAGAAAGTAGCTCGTTTAGTTTTTTTGTGCTTTTTTTCAGAAATAGAGCATGTTGGGAAAAGTCAATGAGATGGCAACACTGAGTCGTCCTTGCTTTGTCGCAACACCCTAACTCCACCCACATTCATTATTTGCATAAGATAGAACTGCCCCCCCACCCCCAAAAAAAAAAAAAGAAATTGAGCAATTTAAGCAAAATTGGATCAAGGTTATTTTAGTTCATTACAACTATCGAGAAAACTAAAATTAAAAATTAAAAAAACAATTTTATTAACAAAATAAAATCCATCCATCCATTTTCTTGACCGCTTATTCCCCACAAGGGGGTGCTGTCGCCTATCTCAGCTGGCTCTGGGCAGTAGGCGGGGACACCCTGGACTGGTTGCCAGGCAATCGCAGACAAAATAAAATAAAAATGAAAATTATTTTTAAAAAACAAAAACTAACTGAAACTACATTATATCGTTACAAAACTAAAACTAATTATAATTACAGCAAAAAAAATTCCTTTGTTTTAGTCTTTGGTAATTAATTGAATGCATGAGGCTTTGGGGATGATTTTAAATGTGATTTGAAGTCGATTTATTTTGATATTAAACGGAAAAAGGAGGTTTGAAAGTGTGTCAAACAGAAGTGACATCATTGAGCAGCAGCCAATAAAAAAGCACCAAAAGATGACGTCGCTCCCATGCTGGTTTTTGAATACTGAACTAACTAACTAATACTGAAACTAACTAAAACTAAGAATGTATTCAATAACTAAAACCAATAAAAACTAACAGAACCTAATTAAAACTAACTAAAAAAACTAAACAAAATAAAAATTAACTAAAATGAACAATTGCAAAACTATAATAACGATCAGGTGCTACCGAGCGGTCCCGTCTGCAGGTAGTGCAGTCCGGCTTCCGTCAGCGGCGTCTCGATCAAGTCCTGCCAGGAGCGTCTCTGAGACGAGGACGATCGGCCCGGGGAGCCCGTCTCGCTGCTGCCTCCGGCGGGACTGGAGCGGTACTGCGGGAGAAGAGACGACGACCGAGTGTAAAACGTGAGAAATTTTGGTGCTGATATTTTTGAGTGACATGCAGTATAATCGTAGATGGATGAATGGATGGATTCTGGTTATCTGCACAGGCATGACGTTGACGTTATTTCTGCTGCCAGGCACGCTGACATTTGACCTCAATAAGCCTTGACAGCAAGCAGAGCTACAACTGGAAAACGTTGCCTTGAAGGCGCCGATGCAACACAGGCAATTCATATTATTTCGAGGGGAATTAAAATCACAATATACATAATATATAATAATCATGATGTTGTGAAATGAGCGTAATTATTGCAAATTAGGACACATTCACATCTGTGTAAATATGACATCTCAGCCTTACCCACTGATCTGTATATATGACTGGATAGCCGACAAGCCAAGACTTTTGAGGTGGTGAGGCCGTCATATTGCTTCTGCCAAGAAACGTTTCTCGCCATACCATCCGATACATCTACACGTTCCAAATTGAAGACCATTGCGACCATTTGCGACAGTACGTAGTAGAATTTAGTATTTTCACTTTTAGTCATTTATTTAACTTTTTTAGTCATCTATTTATTTATTTATTTATTTAGTCATTTATTTATTTGAATGTATATAAAAAAATATAATTAAAAAATTATATCCAAAAAATACATAGAAATGGAAATACAAAGAGCAAAATATATATGGGCTATATGCCACGGAAGAGGCGGGACTGTTTTTGCACATCAATTTGTTTCCGGTTCGGTTTGCGACGTGTGCGTTGCGTCACAATACTTGTGCTTCCGACTTTGTGCCCCTGCGTTGCGCGTTCGCAACCTGGACCGGAAAGAAATTAATGTGCAAAAAACAGTCCCGCCTCTTCCCTGGCATATAGGCCATATATTTATATATATATATATATATATATATATATATATATATATATGCATATAGGCCATATATTTATATATATATATATATATATATATATATATATATATATATATATATATATATATATATATATATATATATATATATATATATATATATATATATATATATATATGTGTATGTGTATATATACACAGTGGAACCTCTACTTACGAACGTCTCTTCATACGAAATTTTCGAGATACGAAACTCCTCAACGGGAAAATATTGCCTCTTGTTACGAAAGAAATTTCTAGATACGAAAGGTAAAAATACATTACCGAACGCAACATACTTTCGGCTATGGCTATTTCCTACCATAGGTACCTATGAGCGTAAATACTAGATCGGTGTTTGTGAATCGTTCTGGCATCCCATTGGTTAAGAGGAACCTTTACCATAGGTGTCTATGAGCCTAGATACTAGATCGGTGTCTATACAGCGTCCTCATCATTCATCCCGCGGCCCATGAAGTGTTCCGATAGTTTTTTGTAAATGTATGAACTAACGGCCAACGAATTTGTGCAAACATTCAAACAATTGGTGATTGATGAAGGCACAGTAAGTTTTTAATTGCGACGAGACGGGCCTTTTTTTTTTAAAAAGATGCCTCGCCATACCGGAAGTTTCCATGAAGTTTCAGAATTTGTTTAAAAGAATCGCCCAGAAAAAGTGTCCACCAGTCGGGCGTTTGCTCACTAAGATGATGTTTGCATTGGACATTAACGAAGGATTGTATTAAAAAAACAAAAAAATAAATAAATAAATAAATATATAAATAAAAAACACTTCTGAGGGAGAACATGAACCAGAGGGCAAGAAAACGATGAGGACAGCAGTTAAAAAGGTAAATGACCATCATTTTTATTCTTTACTCTATTCTTTGTTATTTACATTATGCACAACTCTCATTTATTGTGCAATAATCTAATTGTAACATTTATTTGTTACATGTTTTTGATGCATTTTTATGCTTTATAAAACATTTATGTCTGAAATTTGGGAGGCTTGGAACGGATTAGGGCATTTACATGGAAAATGCGTCTCTACTTACACATTTTTTTACTTAAGAACTTTCTTCCAGAACCAATTAATTTCATAAGTAGAGGTACCACTGTGTATATATATATATATATATATATATATATATATATATATATATATATATATATATATATATATATATATATATATATATATATATACGTTTCAATTATATTTTTTTTGTATCCGTTTTTATTTTTACTTTTAGTATTTATTTTTTTTAGTCATTTATTTATTTTGAATTGTGGCAGCTTTGGTCCTCCATACTAAGGAACTGAGCGGAAAAGAGAAAAAAAAAGGGGTCTGTAAAGCTGCACATACCGTCCACTTGTTAATTTTTCTTTTCTTTTTTTTTTTTTTCTTTTTTTTTTTTTACTTGCTAAAAACTAGTGAGCACCCCGGCACAAACCCCCACCACTCCGCCTCCAGCCTTATACTAACTGCCTACGAGCTGTATCTGTCTCATCTGGACATATCGCGTACAATTTATACAGTTGTCTGCTGGCGAGGTGGGAGTACCAAGATGGTCGACCTGTGACTTCAACGGCTTGCACTGGCGTGTAAGGGCTATCGGCTATCCAGTCATTTAAACAGGTCAGTGCTTTTTTTTTAATCCTGCCTACCTCCAGAGGGTCACAGCGGTACGCCACGTCGCTGCTGTTGCTGCCACCGGGCCTCCTGCCGCTGTGCACGGTGCCACCCCCGAGTGGGCCGGGGTGATACTGCGGCTCGGCAGCAGCGGCGGAGGCGGACGACTCGCCGCAGAGGAAGTCCTCCTGGGACGAGCGGGAGCGCGACGTCTCGGTGGAAGACAGCCGCGTTCGCCCTTCCATGTATGCGCTCATCTGGGAAACGAGATTGTTCTTTACTATATTTTTTTATTAAAAAAAACAAAAAACTGCTATTGATGGTTGCTTCAAGTGGGTCAACCTGTTCCAAATTTAGCCCTCGCCTGTTGGCTGAAGGTGAAATGAGCTAACTTTGAAATGTGAAGGTGGGTTGCAGAAGAGTAGCCGGGCGTATCTTGGCCTACTCGAGCGCGACTCACCGACGGGGGCCGCGGGTAGGTATCGTACGGAGGCGGGGGGCTGTCCTGTTTGGGGCTGGAGGTGGCGTCGTCCTCGTGCTCGCTCTCGCTCCAGTAATCTGCAGGGAAAGTGTAGGAATAATTGTACAAAGTACACTGTGTTTCCAACTATGTTTTGCATTTGCATTATTAGGGTTGGAACTAGGGGCGTGCAAACCAAATAAAAAGAGAGGGTGGGGAGCGGATCTTTTCCAGAGAGTGCAGTAGTGAATTGTATCAGTCAGGTCCTCTCCTCTCTCCTTCCTGTCTTTTTCCTTTTTGTTGTGTTTAATAAATGTCCAACAGGTAAACATGACAGAAAGCCACGCCCATGAATGTGACATGAAGCGCATCTGATTGGAATTGTTTTACGATAGAGGAAAACAATGTTGTTTGGATCATACAGTAGGGGTGCCAATAAACCAATCATTTATAAAGTGCAGGCGTCGATAACCGATAAGCCGATAATTGTTTGCAATATTAACGTAAATACAAAATATACTTTTCGAGTCATACTATTAGTCTATAATTTCTTTATTATCTGGTTTACCTGCACGATGTCAAATTGGTTGATAATTGCTGATAATTATTGGCAGATTTCTTTATTATCTATAATCTGGTTCATCTGTATGACGTCAAATTGGTTCATAATTGCCGATAATTATTGGTGGATTCCTTTATTTTCTCAACTGTCTGTGAGATGTCAAATTGGTCGACAATTGCCGATAATTATCGGCCAGCGATATTATCGTGCATCCCTAGTTTCTTGACAGCTCAAAATTGCAATCCGTCAGTATGACTTCACTGCTGCGCTAGTGTAGATTACCGACGTCAAAAATTCATCTTGGGCTGCCGCCGTCAACCGAGGATTGCGCACCATTAACGAGAACGGCATCCCTTTTGAAAACAAAGGCTCACCCTGCTCTTGGCGAATCCTCTCTCGCTCGGCGTAGCCCACAGCGGCCATGTTGAGTCGACTCAGCCATCTGAGAGGGTCCAAAAAAAAAATGTCACGGTTAGATGCACAATGGACGGAAAGATGCAAGCGGCGGTGAATGTGACCTGTTCATGTCGTCCACGCCATCTGCGGCAAAGAAGAAGCTCTTGACCTTGGGGTGGCATGCTTTGAACGCGCTGCATTGAGGGCACAAATACGCACACGTCACACACACGCATACATTCACGTACCATCTTGACGTCATCGTTCACTTACTACTTCTTTCGGCATTCGCTGGCGCGATCAATTTTAAACTCGGGGAGACTGACAAAGCCCTCCGCTTTCTCATCCTGCACACAAGAGATGAATCCGAATGAGATGATGAGCAGAAGCTCAAATATTCCACTTACAAAAAAATTTAACATCACTGTTCTAAACTTGCCGCAGTATTTTCAGGGCACGTCCCAAGTGTCCTATTTGAGCAAAATGTTTCACTACAGTGCCTTGGAGCGCTTACAAAAAACAAAAAAAAAGAGAGAAACCCCCCCCCCCCCCAAAAAAAACACAGCACTGCTGCCATTAGACTGCAGTAAAAGTCCAAATCAGAGACCGATATTTCTTTTTTCTTTTCTTTTTTTTCAGGGCTGATTCCGATAACTGATTATTAGTAGTCAAGGATGCCGATGATAACCGATATTTGGAGCAAATATTTATTTTTCACTAAATGTATATATATATATATATATATATATATATATATATATATATATATATATATATATATATATATATATACATATATATGGACAGCACAGTGGTGGCTGGTTAGCACGTTTGCCTCCCAGTTCTAAGAACTTGGGTTCGAGTCTGGGCTCCGGCCTTCCTGGGTGGAATTTGCATGTTCTCCCTGTGCCTGCGTGGGTCTTCTCCAGGTACTCCGGTCTCCTCCCCCATTCCAAAGACATGCATGGCAGGTTAATTGGGCGCTCCAAATTGTCCCTAGGTGTGCTTGTGAGTGTGGATGGTTGTTCGTTTCTGTGTGCTTGTGAGTGTGGATGGTTGTTCGTTTCTGTGTGACCTGTGATTAGCTGGCAACCAGATGGATGGATGGATCCATTAATTTTCTTGACCGCTTATTCCGCACAAGGGTTGCGGGGGGTGCTGGAGCCTATCTCAGCTGGCATTGGGCAGTAGGCAGGGTACACCCTGGACTGGTTGCCAGCCAATCACAGATACTGTATATAAAATAATAATAAAAAAAAATTACAAAAGAGCAATGATGATGATATGTTGAATCGGTAAAACTGTCAAACAATTCTATATAAAAAATAAAGTGATACTTGACTCATTGAACAATTTTCAGCCGTGAAAGGTTTATTTTTCTCCAGAATGAATTTGATAACTTCATTATTTTTCATATACATTTAGTACCTTTAAAAAAGTAATATTTCTAATAGCTGTCGACTGATGATGACATGACCTGTTGCTGAGGAAGTAGGTAACGGACAATCACGGCTCACCTGTTTTCTGAGTTTGACCAGTAAACTGAGCCATGATTGGTCATTACCTCCTTCCAAGATGTCTGAAGTATTAAAATTCGACTTTGTTTTAATTTCAAACAAAAACAGAAGATGCACACAGTTCCGAGGGTTAGAAGCATCTATGAAGATTGAAATAATTAGTTCCCTGATTTTTTTTTTCCCCCAAACACTTTTTTAAATTGATCTATTATCAGCCATATGATTTTTCAAAATGGCCGATATTCGCCAAAAAGCTGAATATCGGTGACAATAATGGGCCTATATCCCTGGCGACAATGCAGTGGTGATACCTCTTCGTTGATGTACCAGTAGAGGCAGTTGTCCTTGAGAACAAACCAGTACTTCTTCCACTTGTGCGAAAAGTAACCCTTGGCGTCTCTCTTGCGCCACAACCAGCCCTCGCAGTCGCCTCTGCCCAGCGCCTTGCAGGAAACGCGCCGGCGGCTCAGGCCGGCCAAACTTCGGCCTGGAGTAAACACGGAGGGGAAAAAAGTGCTGCTTAGATGATGAGTGCTGTGATGTAAAACAAAACAAAAACAAACGAAAAAACATGGAGGTGAATAAAATGGTCCTTAGATGATGAGTGCTGTGATGTAAAAACAAAAAAACAAAAACGACTTCAATACAGCAACAGATTGCAAACACTTTGTACACTTTGTCACTTTTTGGATGACTTACTGTATCTTTCAAGGTCTTTATTTACTGAACGACTTGAAACAGTAACTCTACTTCTACTTTTAGTCAAAAAAATTACAATCATATATATATATATATATATATATATATATATATATATATAATATACATATAAATTTTTTTAATATATATATATATATATTTTCTTTTTTTTTACATATCTAGTCATATACATTCATATAATTAATAATAAATATGTAATAATATATAATATAAATATATAAAAAAAATTCTAAATTTAAAAAAGCAAATAAATAAATAAAACAACTTAAATATTCAATCCAATGAAATCAATATTAATATTCCTCAGAAATTGTGTGCTTCAAAAAGTCAAAACATAAAATGTTTTAAAATGTTAAAATTGAAGATTTAATCCACATTTTTTATAGAAACGTATGCAAAAGTGAGTCAGTTGCTGGACAGATAAATGTCTTCCACAAAAAAGTCAAAGAGCGCTGATCAGTCTTGTTCGCCTGAAGACTTGCATCCATTTCCACGCCACTTTTATGAGGCTCTCCCCCTAGTGGCCCGCCAAGTAATTGTCCAATAAGTCATGAACAATGGAGCCGTTCTAGTGGCTGTATATTAACTACAAATATCGCGATACTTGCGAAGGCGTATTGATAATCTATTGAGAGACAAAGTATCACGATTTATCGCGATATCGATATATTGTCACACTCCTAAACTGTACTTCGACCACTTTTCCCTCTGATTCATATGTATCAAGAGATAAATGACAATTTGAAACACTACAGCACAGAGACATACTTGTTCAATGTACAAATACGAGCTGGCAGCAGTTCAATTGTGGGTTTGACAAAACCACTGACTGCAGTATAAGCTAAGGCACGTTTCATAAATATAGAAGAAGAAACAAATGGCTTTTCTGCCACTCTAAGAGTCGAAAAACATTTTTCACAGCGGGCTCCTCATTATGGCCTGCAGGGGCCGGAATGCTGAAATTCCATTTGCAATATTACTGAAAATAGGCAAAAAATAACTAACTTGTAATGAGTTTAATACAACACAAAGTACACTCGGGGGGCCACAACAATCCAATGGAATCCAACACGGGACAGAGGAACTACATTTTCCCATCGCGAGATGCTGTGACTATCGCGTGACCGGTAGCGAGACTGGGAAAATCTAACATGGCGGCGCTCTGCTGCTAAAATAGAATTAGCTTTATATTTCTAATTAAACCCGAATTTAATGATTAGATAAATTCGATTTTTTTCTTTTCTAAGAAAGATCGGAAATATTATCCAGTGTGGACGACCTCGAACGTTTTATTGACGATCATTTTTATAGCTGCGCGATGGATGAGCCGGCGGCCAGTCGGGATAATCCTTCGAAAAAAAAAAGGAAAAATGACTCGTCAACAGACACGGACGATTTAGCAACCGCCGACGTATCGGTGAGTATGCTGGATTCCATAAATAAAAAACTTGACGTCCTCTGTCTTATCCGCGAGGACGTCAAAGAATTAAAGGCAAGTTTGGAATTCGTTAGCCAACAGGTAAGCGATCTCCAATGCGATAACTCCGAGCTACGCTCCTCTCTCGTCGCTGTCACAGCCGAGTTGGAGACGATTAAAAAGGAAAATAAAATGCTAAAGGAAACGGTCTTAGATGTTCAATCCCGTAGTATGCGGGAAAATCTAATATTCTCAGGTATATCCGAAAATTCTCCAGATAATCCAGAGGGTGAGATAAAAAAATTCATGACATCATCGCTAAAGATCCCACAGGAGACGGTAAATAATATCTCTTTTCACCGTGTACACCGGCTCGGAGCTCGTAAGGGCAATAAGCCCCGTCCTATTATTGCTAAGTTCGAACATTTTAAACATAAAGAATTGGTAAAAAGTAAAGGACGGGAGCTCAAAGGGACATCTTTCGGGATGAATGATCAATTCCCAAGAGAGATAAACGAGCGGCGAAAAGTACTGTTTCCTATCATGAAACAAAATAGACAGGAGGGTAAACGGACTTCGATGGTCGTTGATAAATTATATATCGACGGCCAGCTATTCCGAAACCCAACCTCGACCCCTTGGCTGTTCTAACTGACAATTGGTAGAGCCGAGCATTGTGTGATTATTTGACGTAGGTATATGTATATGTATGTGTATGTATATGTGTATATATGTATATATATGTATATGTATATGTATGTATATGTATGGATAATGGGTTACGAAATAGAATATGAATTTATATTATGCATAGGCTATAAAGTAATAATAATAATAATAATAATAATATAGAAATATATTCTTAAAAAAATAAATTAATAATAATAATAATAATCTCGCTTAGGTCACCATTTACTGGTGTATTGTTATGTTGAATCCCCCACAGATTTCCTTCACACTCACTTCCCCCCACGTTTCTTCACTATTATACTTATCTACTTGCTATCTCTCTCTTTATATAAATTATATAAATTGCCTAATTACTCTTTTGCTATCCTACAATATGTTAATATTAATAAGCAGCTTATATAGATGTATACATAAGACTGAGTCTATATTGCTTGTATGCAGAAATTAGCTCTGGTCTCCTGGAATGTGTGTGGCGCTCGCTCCCAGGCAAAAAGAATAAAAATTTTAGACCATCTCTCAAAATTTAAGGCAGATATTTGTCTCCTACAAGAAACCCACTTACAAAAATCAGAAGAAAAATTATTTATAGATAAAAATTTTAGTCAAGTTTACTCTGCCTCCTATAATAGTAGACAAAGAGGTGTCTCTATACTTATACATAAGAATTTATTCTTTACTCTAAATAATATAGTAACAGATTTAGAGGGCCGATATATTATTATCCAGGTAACTATATTTAATAAAGTATATACAATTGGTAATTTATATGCCCCAAATAATGATGACCCTGATTTTTTCCATGAATTTTTCTCTCGGTTACTCGATTTAGCAACAAATTCTACTATTATTATTGGAGGTGATTTTAACACGGTCTTGAACCCGTTAATAGATCGTTCTAATAATACGATATATACAAGGCGATTACGATCCGCTAAAGTAATAGATGAGTATATGGAGGATTTTGGCCTCAGCGATGGCTGGAGACTTCAAAACCCAACTAAGAAGGAATTTACTTTCTTCTCTGCTGTGCACCGATCATTCTCAAGAATTGATTTTTTCCTTACAAATAATTCTATTGTTGATAAAACTGCTATAAAAATACATTCTATAATTATAAGTGATCATGCACCAGTCTCCCTCACTCTACAAATTGACTCTACCTTTAAACCTCCCCCGATATGGCGTTTTAACATCTCATTACTGAAAGACGTAGAGTTTGATAAAATTATTAGAAGGGAGTGGGCAGATTTTTTGGAAATAAATGACTCTCCAAATATATCTCCATCTCTTCTCTGGGAAGCAGGGAAAGCGGTAATTAGAGGGAAAATTATATCATATTCAACTTATAAAAAGAAACAGGATCAAAAATTAGAAAAATACCTGGAAGATAAAATTAAACAACTAACGGATGAATATGTATTAAACCCAAATAATCAAATATGGATAGAACTACAGAATATAAAAATACAGTTAGATAACATGTTATCTAAAAAGACAGAGTTTATAATACAACAGTTGAGATATAATAATTTTGAACATAATAATAAATCAGGTAAATTCCTGGCAAATCAACTTCAACGGAATCGGGAAAAATCTCTTATAACGGCTATTAAAGATATAAATGGTGAATGCACACAATCACCAGAAGAAATTAACCATATTTTTTATAACTATTATCGAAATCTATACACAGAAATTAATAGACCTAACCCTGAATATATTGAGGAATTCCTAAACAGCTTAAATATACCTCAGTTATCTATTGAACATAAAGATATTCTCGATACCCCGCTTACTATAGATGAGTTGTATCGTGCTTTAGACAGTATGCCTAATGGCAGAGCACCTGGTCCAGACGGCTTTCCGGCTATATTTTTTAAACATTTCTGGTTAATGTTTGCTCCATTATTTCTAAGAGTAGTAACTGAAATTAAAAGTAAAGGTGATATACGTCAAGATATGAATATAGCAGCAATTAAACTTTTATTAAAGCCAGAAAAAGACCCTACCCTCCCGTCAAGTTACCGACCGATATCACTAATTAATACCGATATTAAAATTATCGCTAAGGCCTTGGCATCTCGATTAGAGACGGTAATCTCGACAATTATTCATAGTGATCAAACAGGTTTTATTAAAGGTCGTCATTCTACTAATAATATTAGGAGACTCTTTAACTTGATTAGTATGTCACAGCGGCATGATAAAAAGGCAGTTGTTATTTCGCTGGATGCAGAAAAAGCATTCGATAAAGTTAACTGGTCCTTCCTCTTTGCTGTCTTAAATAAATTCGGCTTCGGGGAGTCATTCATTCAATGGGTCTCAATATTATATGATTCTCCTAAAGCTACAGTTACTACTAATGGGATTACATCACAGAGTTTTACTTTACAAAGGGGAACAAGACAAGGGTGCCCAATTTCTCCTTTATTATTTGCTATATTTATTGAGCCGCTTGCATTAGCTATACGTCAGGATAGACGGATCCAAGGAATCCACTCCGGGACAATAGAACATAAAATTAATCTATATGCCGATGATATATTACTCTATTTAGAAGAACCTGCTATTTCGCTAGGGGAAGCATTTAAATTAATAACTAAATTCTCTCACTTATCAGATTACTCTATTAACTGGACAAAATCAACATTATTACCTATTACAGAAAATTCATGGAATCCTACAAGTCAGGATCCACACTACTCCTTTCCTACAGGTAATTTAAAATACTTAGGTGTTAAAATTTCACCTAAGTTAACTGAATTAACTTCTTTAAATTTTTCACCATTATTGGATAGTATCCGTAGTGACCTGGAACGCTGGAATAATCTTCCGATCTCTTTAATAGGACGGATAGCTACTATAAAAATGAAAGTTTTACCAAAGATTAATTATTTATTTTCAATGATTCCATTTAAACCTACGTCTAACTGGTTCCAATCGCTGGACTCTGCTATCATAAAATTCTATTGGAATAAAAAAAAAGCCAAAATTAGTCTATCTACTCTTCAGGAAAGTAAATCTAAAGGAGGTTTAGAGGCACCAAACTTTATGTACTATTATCTAGCTAATCAACTACAATATCTTGTGCTATGGACACAACCCAACAGAGATACTAACTGTTGGTTGGAATTGGAGCAGAAGGATTGTAATAATCTTAGACTGTCAGATTTACTCTTTATTACAAAATCAATAAGACGACATAATTGTTTTAAAAACCCAATGATAGCCGCCACCCTGACTGCCTGGTGGAAGGCATTAGAAATTACAAACTCCCAATTGGCGCCCTGTGGGCTCTCTCCCATTTGGCATAACCCCGACTTTCAACTTAATAATCAGTCGTTCCATTTAAGCCTATGGGAGCAGAAAGGAATTACACACCTTCATCATCTTTTCTCAGATAATAAGTTTATATCATATACAAACTTGGTCCAGAAATATGAAATAAAAAAGGGAAATTTCTTACATTATCTGCAAGTTAAAAATATGGTTAAGAAACAAATCCCAACACTTCAAGATACGCTCCAACTGCCTGTCTTAGCTAAAGATATTATAAAGCTTTCTCCAACAACAATAAAGAAAATATCAAAAATATATAAGTTATTTTTATACACAAATAAAACGTATTTACCGACTTTAAAATGGGAAAAAGACTTGTCTATAGTTCCGGAACCAGACTTTTGGACCCAAATCTGTGAAAATGTATTTAAAATGACCAAACAGACAAATTTGCAACTTATCCAATATAAGATACTTCATAGAACATATATTACACAATATATGATGAAAAAAATGGGACTCTCTGACTCCGACATTTGTCTCCAGTGCTCACAAAACACTGCCGATACTTATCTTCATGCTTTATGGTCATGTACTCCAGTGCTGCATTTCTGGACTAAAATCTTGGAAAAGCTCGCTGATATATTAAACTGTAGGCTTCCTTTATCTCCAAGACTGTGTTTACTAGGTGACTTAACAATAACTGAGCGACCATGTAAACAATCTCAATCTATATTTATAGCCCTTACTATTGCTAAAAAAATAATCCTTGTCAATTGGAAAAATAAACAATCTCTAAATATCGACCACTGGTTAAACTTACTAATAAATTATATCTCAATGGAAAAAATCTCT
Source organism: Festucalex cinctus (assembly GCF_051991245.1). Lineage (NCBI taxonomy): Eukaryota > Metazoa > Chordata > Actinopteri > Syngnathiformes > Syngnathidae > Festucalex > Festucalex cinctus. Next base: position 4,997,913 of record NC_135430.1, on the reverse strand, counting down.
GCCTTAAATAAAAATCAAGTATCAAGATTTAAACAAATATGGTCTATGTACATAGAATATTTTAATCTCAATTTGGCAACTTAATCCTGCCAAGAGCCTGTTAACGAGAGCCACCACATCGTTACAACTTCTGTTTTCGCTGCTCCTGTATTTGGTATTTTGTATCTGATTGTTTTTATTTTTATATAGTCAGGAACCTAGTTGCTGCTAGTGGGCTCGAGCATACCACACTATACGACACTATACTCAATAACTCCTTAAGATCTATTTCTAGTGGGCACTAAGCATCAACACTTGGTGTTACTGCATGCTAATTAGTCAATTTTCTTGACGCCGTCCCCTGTGGTCGGGCGGGGGTGGTTCTGCCCCCCCCCCCCCCCCCCCCCCCCGTTGTCTGCTCGGTGGCGGTTGCGTCTTGGCCGCTCCCTGGGCCCCCTGTGGGGTGCGGTGTTGGGGTGCTTCCCCTGGTGCCCGGGGCGGTGCCGTCCCGGCGCGGTCCGCTGCTCCGTGCCCGGCGGCGCGGTTCGGGGTGGGTGGGCCTCCGGTGTGCCCCGTGGTTCCCTCTCCCCTCCCCCTTCCTCCCCCCCGTCGCCTCTCCCTCCTCGCCTCCTCCCGCCCATCCTCCTCTGCCTCCCGGTCCCTTTTCCCTTGTCGCCCTCCCTCCTCCTCTCCCCCCCCGCCTCCTGCCCTGCAGCCGCCCTTTCGCCTTCTTGTCGTCTTCTCCCCGCTTCCCCCGCCCCCCCCCCCCCCTTCCCTGTCTGCCCTGCGGCCCCTCCCCCTCCCTCTCCCTGGGCCTGGGGCTCCCTCCCCGGCCCGGGCGTCGGGCTCCGGGGGCCGGGCGAGGGTTTGGGGCCTGCCCCGCTCCGGTATAACTCCTGGTGCCCCGGGCGGGCCCCGGTGGCTGGTGGGCTGTCCGGTAGCCCTGCTGCGCTGGCTGTCCGCCCATTGTGGTGCCGGGTGGATGAGGTGGGGGGCGGCGGGGGGTGGGGGTGCTGGGGGGCGGGCGTGCCACCTACACCCGCCGGGTTGGGTGAGGCCCCGCTGGTCGCTCCTCTTACTCACTTCACTAGCTTGCACTATACACTTTGTAAATATACACATAGGGCACACAACACATTTCTTGGTGGGGTGGGGAAGGGTGGAAACACCGTCTTCACCCTTCAACTCCCCTCCAATTTTAATGCACCTCACGTCCAAGGGGAGGGGTGAGTTGGGGCGGGGAGCCATCAGAGGGGATGGACTGCAGTGCCTGGCAGCGCTGTGGTCCCCCCCATTTGTGTCCCTGCCCCACCACTTTGTCCCTCCATTCCCTTTTTTAATGCACCACACATATACATATTCATTTTTTGGGGGGGGATACGGGTGTGTCGGAGTAGGGGAAATTTTTTCCCTCTGCTCCGACTCACCTGCTCCCAATTTTAATGCACCACACGCACACACTTGTATATACACTGGGTGGGGCCACATTCACGGTGTAAGGGTAGAGCTCGCCAGTCGGCGAGCTGGCGGACTCAGTAACAGGGTTAGGTGTCACTTGTACTCTGGCGTGACGACCGGGGCCTCTCCCCACCGGGCTCGGTGTTCTGGTGTCCCGCCTTCTCCCCTGGTGCTTCCTCCTCTGCTTCCCCCCTCCCGCCGCGGTGCAAATCTCGCGCGGCTGGAGGTGGGGTGGGCACATCTTCCCTCTCTGCGCTGCTGCCCGGTGCCGGTTTCCGGGGGGGGGGTGGGGGGTTCTCGCGGGGGGCCGGGTTCGCGGGGGGGGGGGTGGCGGCCGTCGGGGGGGGGCGGCTTGTTTGGGGGGGGGGTGGAGGTATGGGTGGGTGGGGGGTTGGGTGCTGGGGGTCGGGGTGTGTTCGGGGGTTTGGGGGTCGGGGGTGGTGGGGCCTGGGTCGTGGTGGATGGCGGGTTTGGGTGGGGTGCGGGGGGGTCGTGGGGGGATGGGGGCTGGGGACCGGTGGGGCGCTGTGGGGGCCCGCTGGGCCTCGTTCTGCGGCCTTGGGCTCGGGGGTGTGGGCCGGGGCTGGGGCGGGGGTGTTCCGGGTATCTGGGTCGGCTCGCTGACCGGTGTCCGCTCGGGTGGCTTGGGGGTGGCCTTGGTGCTGCCGCGGCCTGGGGATTCCGGGGGGGGTGGGGGGGGGGGGGGGGGGTGCTCGCTTTGCTGGACCGCGGTTGACGGCTTCTCTCTTTGGTGGTGGTCCTTATGCATGCCAGATCCGTCGCACCAGCATCTACTGAAACTCAACAGAAGTACCCTCTCCCTCCCACAGCCCCTTGAATCAGTTGGTGCTGGTGTCTGTGGTTCTCACTTTTCTTTATCTATCCTTCCCTCCTTCCTCTCTTTAGTTTTTCCTCTGGTCACTTGAGATCTTAATTTATTAGAAGTATGAGGTTTCTGGGGTTGGCATAAGACTCCGGTTTTGTAACCACGCAGGAGGGGTCTTGTTGGTGCTGGACTTCACTTTGATGGATTGGATGTACTGGCTTCTATTGATCTCACTCTGCCTTATCGATCCTTCCCTCCTTCCTCTCTTTAGTTTTTCCTCTGGGCTCTTGAGATCTCGCTAAATTTGCTGGAATTTAGAGGCTTCCGGGGTTGGCGTAAGACTTTGATTTTGTAATCATGGGGAAGGCAGGAAGTGTTTGGTCGGTGCTGGATGTCACTTTGATTTACCTTTCTTTTCTCTTTATTTCTTTTTTTTCTGACCTTTTCTCTGGTCTCCTGACCATTTAAATCTCACGACTCTGGCAAGATTCTGAAGTACCTGGTTAAGGCGAAGGGTAATGGGATATTTATAAGGTTTTAGGTGAATGAATGAGTATAAATTTATACGTATTTGCACGCACGCACGCAAACGCACGCAAACGCACACACGCAAACGCACGCACGCACGCAAACGCACGCACGCAAACGCACGCACACATACACACACACAAAAAAAAAAAAAAAAAAAAAAAAAAAAAAAAAAAAAAGGAAAAGAGCAATGATGACAAGACGTTGAATCGGTAAGACTACCGAATGAACAATTCTGAGCTCTTCAAAAAAAAAGAAAAAAAAAAAAAAAAAAAAAAAAAAAAAAAAAAAAAAAAAAAAAAAGGAATCCAACACGGGAGATACAGCACCTTTAATGTTGAATTTGAAGTATTATTTTAACGACATGCTTTTTGTTGTTGTAGAAATGCACAACATCATCTTTTTTAATTTGTGTTTACGTGTACCAGCTTGTGAAGATCTGAACAACATTTCATTGCCTACTTAAGCGGAAGAGGGATTTAGACGGTGCATGATTGTGTTCATTTTGAAAGCCTGCATCACATTTGTGTAAACAAACAAAATATGCATGGTACTTTGAGCAGATGGTGAAACCAACCAAAAGCCCGGCGGGAAATAAATCAATGTTTATGGGAAGAAGTGACAGTAATACATTTTATTTATATACAGGGCTTTTCAAAATGCTCAAACACGCGTTACAGGTACAGATTTTATGAAACACATTGAAAGCTTAAATCAAGAAGAATAAATCCCATTTTAAGACCTGAGGAGGGGTGTTTAATAAGCTTTAAGAAGGAAAAAAAGTGAGAAATATGACAAACCTTGAACAAAAAAAACAAAAAAACAAAAAAAAACGTGACAAACATCATGTTTTAGATACATGCAAAATAAAATGTTAATATTAAAATACTGCGAGAATGCATCTTGCGAGATCAAGGTTAGGAGGTTAGCGCTAGTGCTAGTTTACTGCTAACATGACAGTTCCTTACAAACTCACGGTTTAGAAGACTCAAATATGCGTGGAACTGCTTTATATGCCGTCTTCAACACTATTTGAAATACAAAACGACATTATTAATTGTTTCCTTCATTATTTAATACTCACGAAACAATCATTTTTTTAATGTATCGTCATTTAAAGCTCTGGCAGCCGTGGGTGCGCTACTTCCGGGATCATCTGCTCTTGAGCAGCGCGTTTAGCCAATCAGATTTGGGCTCAACAGGTGTTCTGTGACGTTGCAGCTTTCCTGTCCTTGGATTGGACGGAGGGTGTGATACTTTTACCGGGAGTGCAACTACATGGTCTTTAGTCTAATTTTCGTAGTTCTGATCAACCGAAAGACAGTCAACAAACAACATTAATTTGCGATTTTTTTTTTCTCTGCCCCCCTAAGCCGAGAAAAGGACAACACTAATTACTTAGCCAGCCTCTTTTCTAGAGTGTATAAAAATGTCCAATAGTGTGAATTTACATTATAAAACGAAAGGACTCGCGGATAAAGTCGACTCGAGGAGAGAACAACATAGATGGACTCTCCAGTTGTCAGTTTGTGGTGAGTATAAAAAGCATTTTTATGTAACTGCCTTGTTGATGTTGTTTTTGTTGTGTAAGTCGTGTGGCGTTTGGACACCTATCGAATACTGTCGCGTTATTTGAATGCTGAATGCCACTAATTCGAGCAGCATAAGGTGTAATGTTGTATTACTATTCTGTGTCATGTTGATGGCTGTCTGTGTTATGCATTATGTTGCTGTGAGATTACTTCATTTATTAAAGCAGGCCACGCACTGAATGCCTACTCATGAATACAAACACTGCACTGTACCGCCTACAATCCTACATTGATCATTTTCATGTATGCATTATGACTCCTTGCTAATGGGATCCAGTACCATAGTTGCATCACTGATTATGCCTTTGCAAAAGATAATACTGCTCGATTTTAATTGACAATATGGTCACAGATACATTCATTTTAGAGATAGACCGATATGTTTTTTTGGGGGGGGCCGATGCCGATTATTGGTAATCAAGGATGCCGATAGTCGATATTTAGAGCCGATATTCATTTTCACAAAAGAGGGAAAATATTAACATCAAAATTTGGAGAAAATAAAAACTCCAGCTATTAATTTTTTTTCTGGGAATTTTAAAGCATATGTTTATTGAGCAAGTTTTAAGGTTAGTAAAATATTGGGAGTTTTTTTTTTTTTTTTTTTTTTAATCTTCGTCAATAGACATCTTTTTTTTTTTTTTTTTTTTTTTTTAATCTAACAATTTCCTGGATCTCCCCGGGGCAGTAGTATGTTTTCAAAAGTTAAATAAAAACAAACAATTGTTTTCTACACAAAATTAAGTATTTCAAAATCTGTGAAGTATTAAATTTTTACTTATCCTAGTTTTAATTTCAAACAAAAACAGAAGGTGAAGAGAGTTCCCAGGGTCAGCAAAAATGAAAATGAAAATTTGCAATTTTTTTTACATTTACATTTTAATTAGTTCCCTGAAATTAACACTTTTTTTTTTTTTTTACTTTTTTTTTAATGGATCTGTACGGAGCCCCTAAAGTGACATGGGAGGAAAAAAAAAAAAAATTTAAATGTTTCTCGTCCGGACGAGAAACTTTTCTCGTCCGGACGAGAAACCAGCATACTCGCGTGGGAGACCTTATACTAACTACATTTCAGTTTGTGTTCATGTGTGAAAATGATAGCACAGGACCTAGTCAGGTTCTATTTTTACCTGGGACTTTATTATAAGGACATTGCTGCGTTACTTGCAAGTCGGCACCATTATGTTGTGTCTGAGAGACATTTAAAACGAATTGAAAGCAAGTTGAACAGTGGTCTACCGTCCGCCGCCACAAGCTAACTCTCCTAGTTCCCGCTCGCAGGTGATGTTTCTCGTCCGGACGAGAAACTTTCTCGTCCGGACGAGAAACATATTTTTATTTTTTTTCTCCCATGTCACTTTAGGGGCTCCGTAGATCTGTTATTGGACATATGATTTTTAAAACTGGCCGATGCTAATATTTGTCAAAATGCTGAATATCGGCGCCGATAATCAGCATTATTATAATTAGTCTATCCTAATTCATTTACTGGTAATAAGTAATTCCCAAGCAATGTGCTTTGCGAGATGATTTGGAGTATTTCAAGAAATTAACCAATTTCACGGTACGTGATTTTTTCTTTATTATTATTAATTATTTGACTACAAATAATATCAGTGTTTATCAATGTTAGTTTGTAGTTTTTTTTTAATACAATTTAGTCTTTCACTAGATGACAGAAGGTAAAAAAAATTGACCTGTTTTGTTGTAATTTTTACAACAGAATATTATATATTTGGCTTCGTGCCCTGGGTTATTAATAAAGGTTAGAAAACATTGATTTAGTATTTTTATTATTGTGGTAGTACTGGTGACAATTCTTCCTAATTGGTAGGGACGTAACAATAACGGCAATATCGCGATATTAAAAACTGCCCCAATATATCGTCCTCGTCGTCAAGTCACGATATTAAAAGCAGCACAACTGTTAAAAAAAGAAAAAAAGAAAAAAAAGGTCAGGTTGTTTTCTATTTGTGCAGTTGTAGCACCCTCTGGTGTCTACTTTTATTATTATTTAATTATTATTTTTTTTTTATTGCAGTTTAATTTTCTTCAGGCATGTTTTTGCCCTTCTTTGTTTTAAACATCTGTGCTAATTGTCAGATGAAGGTAATATGCTTGTGAAGCAAGTCGATATGTGGAGGAACTCAACGTGTGCGTGCAAATAATAATAATGATAATATGGTGTTAAAGTGCTATATAAAAAGCAGTCCATCTAGCATGAACAAGTGCTTCAATATTTAGTTATTAGAGATTGTAGCATAATGTTTTTCTGTTTTTAGTTTTTTTAGTATGAGCTATTTTTTTTACAATATTGTTTATTGTTATTGTTTATTTTTGTATCACCAACTTCCTCACAAGATTGTGATAACTATCGTATCGTGACCTTCATATCTCGATAATATCGTATCATTGGTTATTTTATAATTTTCTTGCCTTTCATTTAGACATTTTTGCATCTCACATCCATTGAAAGGCGGTGAACATTTGCGGCGTGTAATTTGGTTACTTGGGAGCAGCATTCATCCGGATTTATGCAGGCATCTGGCAGGGTTGCTCATTTAGCGCCGGCGGCTTGCATTCACGTCAGCAAAGATCACAGCTTTGCTCAGACGCAACGTCTGCGAGAGGTTTCACTAAACCTTTTTTTTTGTGTGTGTAATTAATGTCAAAATAAACTGTAAAAAGTAGTCGCTTCCTTCAAGCTTGCTCGACTGAAGATTAAAAAAAAAATGCAACAAGTGGTTCCCTGGCTTACCTTTATTCTTCTTCCGGGTCTTTGTCTGCAGCGAGGAGGCCTGTTGATACGTCTGTCGGGAGAAACGGAAGAAGAAGAAAAGAAGGGAGACTGAGAGGGCAAAAAAAAAAAAAAAAAATCAGTATTGTTGCACTCAGTCAAGGTTATTATAGTTAACTAAAACTATCAAAAAAACTAAAAAAAAAAAAAAAAACTATTTTGTTACCGAAATACAATAAAAATGAAAATGCTTTTTAAAAAAAACGAAAACTAACTGATTTTATATTTACAAAACTAATTAGAGCAAAAATGTCCTTGGTTTTGGTCTTTGGCAATTAATTGAATGCATGAGCCTTTGGGGATGATTTTAAATGTGATTTCAAGTCGATTTATTTTGATATTAGCCGGAATAAGGACGTTTGAAAGTGTCTCACACAGAACTTACGTCATCTAGCAGCAGCCAATAGAAAAGCACCTTCAGATGACGTCGCTCCCATGCTGTTTTTTTTTTTTTTTTTTTTTTTTATATTGTGCCCAAATAATACACATTTAAAAAAAACAAACTAAAACTAATACTGAAACTAACTAAAACTAAACTAAAACAGCATTTATTAATTAACTAAAACTAATAAAAACTAACAGAACCAAACTGAAAACTAATTAAAACTACGGTAATTAAATTTAAAAAACAATACCCAAAACGAAATCAAAACTAGCTCAAATGAAAAATTTCAAAACTATAATAACCCTGCTTGGTAGTAAACCACAAGAGCTGCTAACGAAAAACATTTTTTTTGCCATCCAGCATAATAAACATATTACTTAGGTATGCATATGACCATTATAATAAAAATGCAAGTAAATTCATGCAATATATTGGTGTACATATCGCCTTAAAGATCATGAATTTGGATAATGGATACATATGTATCGCGATATGTATCATATCGTGAGGTTGTTGACAATACCCAGCCCTAATATCTCAACTCAACTCACAAGCACCACGTAAAAATCACAATGAGTGTCTGACAGGAAAGTATCGTATTTTCAGGTATTCTTGTGGGTCATCATCCTTTTTTTTTTTTTTTTTTTTTTTTTTTTTCAAGAATGAATGGTACGGAAGCATATTGAATTCACTTGAAAAAAAAAAAAAAAAAACCCTCCTGTTTTTCTGACTAATTTTTTTCGGGAGCTTTGTTTTTTTTGAGAATTTTTTTTTCTGTTTTTCTGAATATTTTTTTTCTGTCATAAAAAAAAAAATATATTCCGAAAAAAAAAATACTCTGAAAAACGGGTAAAAAATAATTATTCCAAAAAACAGAGCACCAACTTCTGTTTTTCAGAGTAATTGATTTCTTATTTTTCATTTTATTATTATTATTATTATTATTATTATTATTATTATTATTATTATTATTAATTCAATCTCTGGTGTAATAACCTTATTTATTGATTGATTGAATTATTTTTTATTTTATTATTTGTTCTCATTGCTGCTGGACATGTAAATTTCCCAGAGGGAGCCATCCCAAAGGGATCAATAAAGTCAAGTCTAAGTCTAAGTCTAATTTTTTTTTGGACCTCTGAACTCCAAATGACTTGTTGCAGACCACTGACCTGTATATATAACTGGATAGCTGATAAGCCCATACACGCCAGTGCAAGCCGCTGAAGTCACAGGGCGGCCATCTTGTTACTCCCATGACGCGAGCAGATTACTGTATAAACTATATGGTATACGTACGTACAGATGAGACATATACAGATCGTAGGCAGTTAGTATAAGGCTGGAGGCGGGGTGGGGGGTTTGTGCTGGGGTGGGTGGTCAATATTTTTTTTAACAAGGAAAAAAAAAACAAAGCGGAACAAAACACCCACTCCGCCTCCGGCCTTATACTAAGTGCCTACGAGCTGCATGTCTCATCTGTATGTATACCGTATTGTTTTATACAGTAGTCTGCTTGTGAGGTAGGAGTAACAAGATGGCCGCCCTGTGTCTTCAACGGCTTGCACTGGCGTGTATGGGCTATCGGCTATCCAGTCTTATATAAAGGTCAGTGGTCTGCAACCTGTATATTTTTATATACAGGTCAGTGGTCTGCAACAAGTCACTTGGAGTTCAGAGGTAAAAAAAAAAGTCAGTGCTGTTTTTTGGAATATTTTTTTCCTGTTTTCCTGAATAATATTCCCCCTCCCCCCCTGTTTTTCTGAGCATTTTTTTCTGAATAATTTTTTCCCTGTTTTTTGGAATTTAGATTTTTTTATAACAGAAAAAAATATTCAGTAAAACAGAAAAAAAAATTCAGAAGAACAGAAAAAAAATACTCAAAAAACAAAGCTCCCCAAAAAAATTACGTAGTCAGAAAAAAATATTTTTTTTGTTTGTTTTTTAAGTGAATGCAATACGCTTCCGTCGAACCCCATGCGCGCTCTTCCCGGACAGAGCAGCAAGTGACCTCAAGCGAATGCTGACGCGTCCTCTCCAGTGATCTTATACGTCTTGACGGCATCTCCTTGAAAAGTCTTTTTGCATGCGCCGCCGCTGCCGCGATGGCAGATGGCGTGCCAGTGGACGTGGGCGGCCCCTTGTCGAGAGCCCTGGAGACAGAGCGGCGGGCGGGCGGGCGTTCAACAAACGAATGGCTGAGCTCCAGGCACGAATTTTTTTATTCTATTTTTTTTAAGCACACCCATAGGTGATACAGTAATGAACTAGATTGGATTATTAGTTTAAACCAGTAGCTGTCAATCAAATATTTTAGGTACCCGAACCAATACCATCAAAGGAAATGTTTTAGTTCTCCAACTATTTGACCAACAATAAAATCCAGCAGCATAAAGTGTTCATGACAAAAACTTGACAGAGCGGATCTCTTTTCTTCCATTTGACTTCAACATATAAACAAAAAAAGAGTGACCTACGTGGTAAATGGAGGCGGGGTCTCTGGGTGGCGACTCTCTCTGGTTGGCCTGGAGAATGTAGTGGGAGGGGCTTTGGCTGTGGTGGCTTCGCCGTTTGGCGCGCTTGGCCGTGTCGTTGCTCCGCCTGCCCGGGCGCGCCGTGTGGGAGGCGTACTCGTCAGACGCCGACCGCTCTTCCGTCCCGCCACCGCCTGTCAGGCCCACGTAACGCAACAGCGACGCCTCTGTGGGAACCAACAACCAATTATTATTATTAGTCCAAACAAACAAACAAATATTCACACCTAAGGACAATTTAAAGTCGTCACTGAAGCGATACATTTTTGGAATGTGGGACGAAGCATCAGTACCTGGAGTAGTTGTTGCAGTGCTGAATGTGGGGCTGAGTGATATATCGATATAAAAATTATATCGATATATTTTTAAACGGAATATGGAATTAGGCCATTTCGTCTATAACGATATAGTTAAACATGCGCTGTGTGCTCCGCTTCTGCTCTACTCATTGCCCCGTGCGGCCCCAACCCCTCCTCTTTCGTGCACAGGAGGTGGGAGAGGGAGGGGGGGGGACACTTCACACTTGTGAAGTGCTTTCTCTCTTCACTCAATCATGCAAATCGTGGTTAAAAAAAAAAAAAAAAAGACACTCTACAGCACAACATACACACCCTCCAACTGCGGTGAAACTTACTTGTAGTCCGTTCTTGTCAGCTGTGGCCACTTGGGAGGATGCAACGTGGCTCCAAATGTGCTATTAACTCTCAAAAACGTGGGTCAGCTACCGAAAACGGCTGCTTGTCTAGCGCTATAAATGCCATCACTTTGGCGTTCATGGCTTTAGCCTTGTTGCTGCCTTGCTGGTTTTTTAGCTCAGAGCCGTTAGCTGCTGCTGCAGCCGCGCTCTCATTCACTCGTTCAAAATGGCTCTGCCATTATGACGGATTTTCAGGTGAGCAAAAGCCTTCTTTCCCCCTCTTAGAATCCTTGCTGAAAATGTTTTGATCTTCTGCCATGGAGAAAAAAATAAAAATAAATAAAAAAAATAAATAAATAAAAACACACACTGGTGAGGAGGACATGTTGATTGCTATGTGGTAGTCTATTACAGGCGGCAGGTGGATGACTGGTTAGCACGTCGCTTCCCAGTTCTGAGGACTCCGGTTCGAGTCCAGGCTTCGGCCATTCCTGGGTGGAGTTTGCATGTTCTCCCCGTGCCTGCGTGGGTCTTCTCCGGGTACTCCGGTCTCCTCCCACATTCCAAAGACATGCATGGCAGGTTAATTGGGCGCTCCGAATTGTCCCTAGGTGTGCTTGTGTGCGTGGATGGTTGTTCGTCTGTGTGTGTGCCCTGCGATTGGCTGGCAACCAGTCCAGGGTGTCCCCCGCCTACTGCCCAGAGCCAGCTGAGATAGGCGCCAGCACCCCCCGCGACCCTTGTGACGAATAAGCGGTCAAGAAAATGGATGGATGGATGGATAGTCTACTACAGTAGTGTGGGGCGGTCTTTTTTTTATTTTATTTTTTATTTTTTTGAGATGGCCGGTCTACAAGAACGAGAGGCGTGATAGATGATGTAATCAGCGCGACATGGTCTATTGTAGGCTGCTTGTGTTGCAAACAGTGTACAGACATTAATAAATATATCGGACCTTTTTATCGGCTAAAATATACATCCCTAAATAAAACTATTCATGACATGTTATATTTAGTGGGATATATATATCGTATATCGATATTAAGCCAAAATATATCGGGATATGAGTTTTGGTCCATATCACCCAGCCCTAGCTGAAAGGTTTCTCATTGGAAAAAACATCAGCTTATGTCTTGAGCAGTTTTATCGTAGATTGTGGTGGATTTATGACCTGACCAATATATCGATCATCGCGGTGTCGTCAAATCGTGAGATAATCGTTATCGTGAGCCTTGTATCGCATATCGTATTGTATTGTACCCACGGGTTCCCACACCTAATATTAATTGTACATGAAAAATAATGAAGTTATCATTAATTCTGGACAAAATGATCACTTTTCACAGCTGAAAATTGTTCAATGAGTCAAGTATCCCTTTTAGGTGCATTTATCTTTTCTTATCCATCCATCCATCCATTTTCTTGACCGCTTATTCCTCACAAGGGTCGCAGGGAGTGCTGGAGCCTATCTAAGCTGGCTCTGGGCAGTAGGCGGGGGACACCCTGAACTGGTTGCCAGCCAGTCGCAGGGCACACAGAATCGAACAACCATCCACACTCACAAGCACACCTAGGGGATAATTCGGAGCGCCCAATTAACCTGCTATGCATGTCTTTGGAATGTGGGAGGAGACCGGAGTACCCGGAGAAGACTCACGCAAGCATGGGGAGAACATGTAAACTCCACCCAGGAGGGCTGGAGCCTGGACTCGAACCCGAGTCCTCAGAACCACTCGTCCACCGTGCCGCATCTTTATTATTATTATTATTATTATTATTATTATTATTATTATTATTATTATTATTACTTAGAGAATATATTGCTATTGAAGGGCAATTTTGTATGGGGCTCTTCTTGGCCACAAACATACTAGTGACGTACAAGGAAAATGAAAAGGTCTGCAAGGGTAATAAATGACAGTACTGTGTGAAATGATGAAAGACTAAATACAGGTATCAAGGTGTGTGTTTTGTGTGTCATCTCGTTCAAGGTGCCAGTACTGGAAGAGGACGTTGCGGGTCTGGCTACCTCTGCGATAGCGCTTGTCCCTCCCTGCGGTGGCCTGGTTGCTAGGCAGCGGAGCGGGCGGCCAAGGGAAGCGCGACAAGAGCGGCTGTCAGCGTTGCCGTGGCAACAGTGTGAGTGATTCGCGTGGAGGTCAGAAAGAATAGTCTTTTTTTTCCCACTCTTCTCTTTCCACTTCTTCTCATCCGGTTCTCATCCCTTTGTCTGCTTGTACGGATTATGTTTTTTTCATCCCGTGCAGCCAGCCAGCTTGTCTTTGATTTTTTTTTTTTTTGCCTTTGTGCCAGGCTGCCAGCCACCTCCGGTCCTCTTGCCATGTTGTGGCTTATGCTAATCGTACACACAGAATTGCAGAACATGGAGGTGCACTGATCTCCAATGGTTGAAAGCGACGAAGTACAAATACTTCAGTCGAATCTTCAGGTATCTGAGTCTGATTTAAAAAAAAAAAAAAAAAAAAAAAATTTTTTTGTACTTTTTCCACTCTACAAGTGAAAACAGCACTTTCTACTTACTTAAAATAGGCGTTACTTTTTTTAAATTTTTTTTATGAAAAATATTTGCGGATGACAACAAGACTTCAACTTATGAGGAAAATTTGGAAGCAGAGAGCATTCCCCATCTAAGGTCATGTTGGACAGAAGCTTTTTTCATTCATACCAAAAATATGTCTTCTTGCGCCAGTCTTAAAACCTTCTGCTAGGGCTGCTCGATTATATGGAAAAAATAATAATCATAATTATTTTGGCAGTAATTGAAATCACGATTCTTGAAACGATTGTTTATTTTTTGATTAAAAAACAAAAACAAAGAGATAATGTTTAAGCAATTAAAAATATTAAGACCAATTAAAAAAAATAGAAACACTATAATTATATAAGTCCATTTTGTACCAAACAAAATTTATTGTAATATATATTTATAATAATATGTATTTATTTATTTATGTTGACAAAAACTTGAAGTTGAAGTGCAGCACTGTGCAGTAGGACGATAATTATTTTTTTTGTACATGTTTAAAAGTTTAAAAAAGTTTAAAAAAACAAATAAATATTAATAGCATGATGCAAGTTACTTTTGGATGAAACAAAATGTATTAAATTAGTTATTTTAAAATGTAAAAAAAAAATGGTGCAAATGTATACATACGGATTTTGTAATTGTGGAGTGTCATCATTGTAATTGTAATTGAATTTTGATTAATTGCACAGCCCTACCTTCTGGCATCTAAAAGAATTACACACGCAACACAGTATGTAAAAATGAGTTTCCCTCTTGTCTTTACGTACCATCTACGGGGAAATGTCCGTCATTGCAATGCTTTACAAACAGACAATGTACTTGACGAATATATTCGTCAGTGGCAGATAACAATTGGATTCCAGTTGACGAATAAAAAGGTCTATTGGGAGTGAATGAGTTAAGCGCAGAGTGTGAAAACCTTTGCCGCCTCCGACTCACCTCTGCGACTTTCTCGGTGAAGCTTGGCGGGGTCTTCGTAGTCGCCCCCCCAGTTGCACTCCACGGGCATGGAAATGGGCCTGAGCCTGCCTGCAATCGGCCACAATCCACATCGTCATCGAGAGTTCTCAGCCCCCGGGGTTGTTTTTATCCAGTTGCTCCATTTCCGGACATGAATTGAACGCGCTCACCGTACGTCGGCGTGGTGCAGTAAACAGGCTCGTCCTCTTCTCGCCGCCGGGATTCTTGATCCAGGAAGGAGTTTGGCGAATCGGATCGCTTGGCCACTCCCCCGCCGTGGCCACGTGACGCCTCATCTCCGGGCGAGAGGGCCGGCTCGTCTCTGCAGCAGCCACACCACAAGAATTATTATTATCAATAACTGGCTTTTTAATGATATCGATATCCTAACATCACGGTACGATAATTATCACAATATTGTGGGGAGGTTGGCGATACAAAAAAGGTCACAATATTGTAAAAAAAGAGCTCATACCAAAATAAACACAAGCACAATACTCCGGTCTCCTCCCACATTCCAAAGACATGCATGGCAGGTTAATTGGGCGCTCCGAATTGTCCCTAGGTGTGCGTGTGAGTGTGGATGGTTGTTCGTCTCTGTGTGTCCTTCGATTGGCTGGCAACCAGTCCAGGGTGTCCCCCGCCTACTACCCAGAGCCAGCTGAGATAGGCGCCAGCAGCCCCCGCAACCCTTGTGAGGAATAAGCGGTCAAGAAAATGGATGGATGGATGGATGGATGAGGTACACAAGCAAATTAAGTTCGCCTTCATCTGACCATTAGTGTGGATTTAAAACATAGAAGGGCCAAAACATGCCTTGTGAAAATTAAAGCGCACTAAAAAAAACTAGCCACCAGGGGGTGCTACAACTGCACACATGGACATCAACCCGACTTTTTTTTTTTTTTTTTAACAGGTGTGCTGCTTTTAATACCATGACATGATGACGGCGATATATTGTGGCAGTTTTAATATCGCGATATCACGATACCGCCGTTATCGTTACATCCCTATTTGGGCTTTACGATATTGGAAAATCATGCAATATAGTTGCTGAATAGATGCGATATTATTGCGATATTTAACATGTACCTACAGAAATGACATTTTTATTATCTAATTAAAGAATTAAATTTTTTTCATGCAGTAAAATAAGCAAACTTAATATATTCCTAGTTAATTGTAATTAAATTCTCGATAATGTTCAACTATTGGATGGCGGTGCACATTTTAGTTAGCAGCTGACTGGTCAAATTCAGATCAAAGCATAAAATTCCATTTCAAACTCATTGCATGTCTTTGCGATATGCATATTACATGGGCAAATATCGCGATATCGATATGTTTTCGATATTTTGCGCAGCTTATTTTGCTAAAAATAAAAATCTAATTCTTACATTGGATAATAATAATAATAAAAAAAAATCATAATTTCTTTAGGTGCATGTTAAAAATCGCAATAATATCTATCGCTATATTCAGCACCTATATTGCATGATTTTCTAATATCATGCAGGGACTAGAAATTAGAAATGATATGAATACAAAGTTGCCATTAATTTTTGCCATTTTTTTTTAACGACAACCAATAAAAATTAATCTGCTGGCACATATTAAATTGTAAATGTCGTTCGGCGTTGTTGTAAAACACGAAGCTGTTTCTTCTTGGGTTGTTGCTTTCAGGTCTTTCCGGCGCACTGCTGTTGGTACAGCGCCCCCATAATGGCGCAACACTGCAACTGCAGTTAAAATGTGTTTCAGCCCTGCTCAATTAACAACTGCAGCACTGTGTTGATCGATATCGGTGCCTCAGACTGGAAGTGGGCGAGCAAATTTTGTACATAGGCAAAACCCTAGACCTGGGTGTGTATGGCTCCATGGGCGGGGGCGGGATGTAAAGGTCCTGGAGGGCCGAGGTCTTGGTGGGCGTGCCCGATGGCGTAGCCGAGCCGCTGCCCGGACTTCTGGTTGGCTAGAAAATGGCAAATAAAAAAAACAAAAGTCATTGGAAACGGATCGTAAAGTACGGGAAAAAACATGTTTTTACTTTTAATGGTGGCTGAGGTGAGACGTATCCATATTTCACGGACAAATCAACAAAACAAAATGGCGTGGATTCAAAATAAAGCCTGCTTGGAATGCACATTACTGCCGCCTACAGGACTGAAGTGGAACAACGTTGCCTGCCTGCTGATTGAACATTTTGGGTATGCAAATTTCTCGACGTTTACATTCTGACAAATCCTCTACTTTTTTTTTTTTTTTTATGGCTCTGCAGTTCAACTAATCTTTTACTTGCTTCCCGGCGTCACTTTTATGGGTTGTGAAAACATTGCGCTTGGCAGTTTAACTGGCCGGATTTACTGACACCGTAAACGCCACGTAAACAACGTTGGGCAAGGTATAAATAAGATCGCAAGCAATCAAGGACAAAATCATCAATTTAAGCCATAAAAGACCTTCTTTTTTAAAAAGATACATAGAAAGTAAGTAAGTAGAAAAATTACATTTAAAAAAAATTAAAAATAATGAAATATGTAACATGATATGTCATGTATCATGATAATATGATATCATGTAAAATAATGAAGTTATCAAATTCATCCTGGACAAAATATTAAAGGAATACGATTTAATTTTTTCATGTACAATGAATACCTTTAAAAAGTAACTTTTCTACTTGCTGTCAACTGATGATGACATCACCTGTGCTGAGGAAGTAGGTAACAGCCAATCATCAGGCTGACCTGTTTTCTGGGGTTGGTCAGTAAGATGAGCCATGATTGGTTGTTACCAGGTGATGTCATCATCAGTCGACAGCAAGTAGAAAAGTTACTTTTTAAAGGTATTAACATGACAAATAATGAAGTTATCACGAGGGGTGGAAACCTGTGGGTACCTCACGATACGATACGATATGCAATACAAGGCTCCCGCTAACGATGATCTCACCATATGGCGATACTGCGATTCAGGTAATAATCCACGATAATCTACGATAAAACTACTCAAGACATAAACTGATGGGGGTTTTTTTCAATGAGAAAATCTTTTTTTTTTTTGTATCATCACTGAAACAATATTCAAAGTGAGTACTTTAGAGTTTGTTTTTTAAACAAATAAAAATTTCTTAAGAGACCACTTTCTGTGAACAAATTTGTTTTTCTTTTCCGTTTTGTATACATTTTTTTGTGTAACATTACAAAAGTAAATAAATACATTACTGAAATATTAAATCAATATTAATATTCCTCAGAATTTGTATGATCGGAAAAGTTGAAACACAAAATATGTTTTAAAATGTTAAAATTGAAGATATAATATGTTGAGTCTTCTTCACCTGAAGACTTCCGTCCATTTTCCCGCCACTCTTATGAGGTGCTCCCCCTATTGGGCCGCCAAGTAATTGCGCAACAAGTCATTAACAATGGAGCCGTTATAGTGGTTGTATTATAACTACAAATATCGCGATACTTGCGTAGGTGTACCGATAATCTATCGGGAGACAAAGTTTCCCGATTTATTGCCATATCGATATATTGTCACACTCCTGGTTACCACATTAATTATAGACAAAATATGAACTTTTCACTGCTGAAAAATGAAAATTGTTCAATGAGTCGAGTATCCCTTTTAATATAGTGACCCAGCGTCTGGCAAAGTGCACCATTGCGTTTTTGCGTGTGTAATCCGATTTAATTATGAATTTACACATGCTAATTCAAGACAATCATGGAAACATCAACGGATGCTCGCTTTATGAGTCCCTCTGGTACTGATTCGTTCGGGCAAACACAACCAAGTGCTCTGACCTAATTACGTGCTTTCGCTTGAGGCTGGGCGGGGGTGTTGGACCAAAACTGGGCCGGCACAAGTCCATTAAAAAAAAAAAAAAAAAAAAAACGTGTACGGGAGCGCCTGGCGCGTCCTTACCTGCAGGGCCAGCGGCTTCCAGCGCATGTTTTTGAGCAGGGCGGGGGCTGAGCTGAGCGTGCTCTGTGGCCGCTTTTTCAGCGTGAGGGACACGGCGCCCTTGTCGGCCCGCAGCGAGCCCACCAGGTTGCGCAGCTGCCAGCCCACCTGAGAGAGAGAGAGAGAGAGAGAGAGAGAGAGAGAGAGAGAGAGAGAGAGAGAGAGAGAGAGAGAGAGAAAGAGAGAGACAGTTTGTGATGATGATCGGAGTTGGGGTGGCGAGGCACTCGTTAGGTGCACTTGCACGATCAAACAAAATTCAATAAAAAAAAACGCAGCCTTTGCTTAAACAATGTTAAGATTTCGAGAGAGGAGCTGATAAGGGTGTGAATTGACGAGCGTCTGTCCATTCGATCCGTATCACGATTCGATTTGATACCAATTAATCCCGATACAAATCTGTAAGTCGATTATGGCAATGTTCTTTTTTTTTTTTTTACTCAAATTTATAAAATACTAATCAGTAGGGATGTAGCGATAGCCAAACATCACGATACAATCAAGGTTATTTTAGCGAACTAAAACTAACGAAAAAAATTAATATTAAAAAACATTTTTTTCAAATAAAATAAAAATGAAAATGCTTCTTAAAAAATAAAAACTAAGTACATTTTATGTTTACAAATGTTCCTTCGTTTTAGTGTTTGGTAATTTATTGAATGCATGGGCCTTTGGGGATGATTTTAAATGTGATTTGAAGTCGATTTATTTTTATATTCATCGGAATAAGGACGTTTGAAAGCGTGTCACACAGAAGTGATGTCATCTCGCAGCAGCCAATAGAAAAGCACCAAAAGATGACTCTTTCCATCCATTCATCCATCCATCCATCCATCCATTTTCTTGACCGCTTATTCCTCACAAGGGTCGCGGGGGGTGTTGGCGCCTATCTCAGCTGGTTCTGGGCAGTAGGCGGGAGACACCCTGGACTGGTTGCCAGCCAATCGCAGGGCACACAGAGACGGACAACCATCCACACTCACAAGCACACCGAGGGACAATTTGCTCATGCTCTTTTTTTTAAATATTGTGCACAAGTAATACACAGTTTTAAAAAAACTAATACTTAAACTAAAACGAAACTAAAAGCAAGCATTTATTAAAATAAAACTAACAAAAAAAAAAAAAAAAACACCATGAAAACTAATTAAAACTAACTAAATAAAAATAAAAAAACTCAAAACGAAATAAAAACTAACTAAAATGAAAAATTCCAAAACTATAATAACCCAGGATAAAAATATCACAATATGAAGGTCACAATACGATAATTATTATTATTATGATGATGATGATGATGATTATTATTATTATTGTGGGGAGGTTGGCAATACAAAAAAGGCCATGTTGTAAAAAATGAGCACATACTAAAAAAAAAAAGCCACACAATATTGTGCTTTTGTACATTAATTAAAAATATTATAATTATTACATATAAAAATATATAAATATAATATATAACTTGAGTACTTACTTACTTGCTAATGCAAGCACACATTGAGTTCCGACACATATTGACACAAGCACATTACGTTCGCCTTCATCTGGACTTGAAACATAGAAGGGCCAAAACATGCATTGTGAAAATCAAAACTGGACTAAAAGAAAAACAAAAAAACAAAAACTAGCCACCAGAAGGTGCTACAACTGCACAAATGGAAATCAACTCGACTTTTTGAACAGATGTGCTGCTTTTAATATCATGACATGATGACGACGATATATTGCGGCATTTTTAACGATAATGCCGTTATCATTACATCCCTACTCAACTTGTACATGTAGACTGTAAGATTTATATGATAATGTATTTAACTGAAACTTCGTATTTGACAAACCGGTTGCAATCTGTTTCATGTTTTGAACAGCATTCAAACATAATGTTCCATGAATTCATTTAGGTGTACGTGTGCGGTGATGCCCAAACCCACCACAGTCTGGTGATTGACTTGAATGACTTCATCTCCCGCGTGGATCTTCTTACAGCGGTCGGCCGGAGACTGCGAGCAAGCCAGAAATAGCAAAACGTGTGAGTCGACGGCGCGAGCGCATCGATCCCTGCTTTGGCGCGAGCGAGAAAGTGAACGGCGCTCGTGCACTCTAACGTCAACGCCATGCAAGCGAATATCATATGATGTCAGCTGGCGGATATTCTTGGAAGCGGGTTCCTACATCCTTCGAGGTTCTGGCAGGCGGCCATAGGCACACTTTGCTCCTCTTTGGCTGTTGTTTGTTTGTTTGTTTCATTGATGCTTCTCACCCCTTCCGTCGTCCCCGTGATCACGTGGAGGCCGTCGTACGTTGACTTGATGTACATTCCCTGATGGTGAACATAATTAGAGTCATAAACAGATAATAGATACAGATAAACCAGATAATAAAGAAATTGGCCAATAATTATCAGCAATTATCGACCAATTTGACATCATACAGCTAAACCAGATAATAAAAAAAAAAAATCATAAATAATTAACGGCAATTATCGACCAATTTGACATCATACAAATAAACCAGATACGTAAAAAAAATTCAAAAATAATTATCGGCAATTATCGACCAATTTGACATCAAACAGATGAACCAGATAATAAAGAAATCCACCAATAATTGATGATAATCAGTTTGAGACAGTGACTGGCACAGCTCTTTTGCGCTCGATCTCATGCAATTTTTGCCATTTCTCCTGCTGAAATTCAAGTGGTGGTCTCGCTTACCATTATCAACCACTTTGATGTCATACAGATAAACCAGATAATAAAGAAATCCACCAATAATTATCAGCAATTATCGACCAATTTGATATCACACAGATAAACCAGATAGTAAAAAAAAGCCACCAATAATTATCGTCAATTATCGACCAATTTGACATCAAACAGATAAACCAGATAATAAAGAACTCCACCAATAATTATCGGCAATTATCGACCAATTTGACATCAAACAGATGAACCAGATAATAAAGAACTCCACCAATAATTATCGGCAATTATCAACCACTTTGATGTCATACAGATAAACCAGATAATAAAGAAATCCACCAATAATTATCAGCAATTATCGACCAATTTGATATCACACAGATAAACCAGATAGTAAAAAAAAAGCCACCAATAATTATCGTCAATTATCGACCAATTTGACATCAAACAGATAAACCAGATCATAAAGAAATCCACCAATAATTATTGGCAATTATCAACCAATTTGAGGTCATACAGATGAACTAGATAATAAAGAATGATTGGTTTATCGGTATCGGTGTAAAATGCATTATCGTGCATCTCTAATGAGATCCAATATATCCAAAACTCGGCCTTGAACGTGATGATAATCAGTTTGAGTCAGTGACTGGCACAGCTCTTTTGCGCTCGATCTCATGCAATTTTTGCCATTTCTCCTGCTGAAATTCAAGTGGTGGTCTCGCTTACCAGGCCTTCGGAGGCTTTGACGTTGCTGAGGTGGACCAGTTCCAGGTGGGCCGACTGGGACACCAGCGGGTCCGACGACACGCACACGATGTGCTCGCACACCTCCGACAGCGTCTTGCACTGGAGCGCGCAAAATCACGTGAGGGGGAAAAAAATCAGCTCGTTTAACTCATTTGTTCCCAAAGATGTATTTACACGTTTATTTTTTATTTTTTTTGAATGCTTGAGCATACAGAAGAAAAATTATTTAAAAAAAACAAAATAAAAACAAATAAAAATAAATAAATAAATGAATAATAAATACATAGATAATAGATAATAAATAAGCACGTCGCCTCCCAGCTCTGAGGACTCCGGTTCGAGTCCAAGCTCCGGCCTTCCTGGGTGGAGTTTGCATGTTCTCCCCGTGCCTGCGTGGGTCTTCTCCGGGTACTCCGGTCTCCTCCCACATTCCAAAGACATGCATGGCAGGTTAATTGGGCGCTCCAAATTGTCCCTCGGTGTGCTTGTGACTGTTGTGAGTGTGGATGGTTGTCCGTCTCTGTGTGCCCTGCGATTGGCTGGGGTCCAGGGTGTCCCCCGCCTACTGCCCAGAGCAAGCTGAGATAGGCGCCAGCACCCCCCGCGACCCTTGTGAGGAATAAGCGGTCAAGAAAATGGATGGATGGATGGATAGATAATAAATAATAGTTGACGTCTTTTAACGTTATGGCGGCATACATCGTGATTTTCACTAATCATTATTAAACGTTTTTGGCGGTAAAAGAGTTTAAAAAAATCCCCTTGAAAATGTTTTCAAATATGCATGCATATGAACATCCTCTCACATCATCGTTATTTTGCAAAATACATGAGCTTATCACTGAAATGAGAGGAAAAACTGTCTTGTGTTGGCTAGGGATGTAACGATATCGAAACATATCATGATATGAAGGCCACGATACGATCATTATCACGATATTGTGGGGGAGGTTGGCGATACAAAAGGTCACAATAAAACAAATAAAAAAATGAGCTCATTCTAAAAAAAAAAATAAAAAAAACAGACATTGTTTTTTACAGAAATGAAAAATATTATATATATATATATATATATATATATATATATATATATATATATATATATATAGAGAGAGAGAGAGAGAGAGAGAGAGAGAGAGAGAGAGAGAGAGAGGGTGGGGGTCAGGCAATATTAAGCACACATTGAGTTCCTCCACATATTGATTCGCTTCACAAGCATATTATGTCCATATTACAGCTTATTTCAACATAGAAGGGCCAAAACATGCCTTGTGAAAATGACACTGCACGAAAAAACTAGCCATCAGAGGGTGCTATAACTGCACAAATGGAAATCAACCCCGATTGTTTTTTTGTTTTTTTTAACAGATTAATATTGTGACATGATGACGACGATATATCGTAGCAGTATTAATATCACAATATCACGATATTGCCGTTATTGTTACATCCCTAGTGTTGCTACTGAAGCAAGAATTATTATTTTTTTAATATTAAGAACTGGTGTTTTCAGTGTACAGACAAGCCACAGCCGACCCGACTCACCACGTGCAGGATTTTATTCTCCGTCTCAAACACGGTGCAGTCCTGGAGGGGGGGGCACACAGAAAAACACGACGTCGTCAGCAAGCTCACACACACCTCCATACGCTGTCCTGTACACCTCGACTTCAGCGAACCGTTCACCTGCGCGCTGCCAAATCAAAACACTCCCACGCAAACACACTAGCAGACGCGCGTCTTCTATTTTCGAGTCCATCATTCCTCAAAGACACACGACAAGGAAAAAGTCTTACAGCAGCAGTGTGCTATTTGATACAAAAATTATTCCACAAATGAACACCTCTTACAGAAACACACCTTTGCTTAATATTTGTTCTTATTTGGGGTTTTTTTCCAACACTTGTACCCCTTATGTCATAAAGACTCTCTCTAATTTCCTTAGTTTTCGTTACCTAAAATTACCTTGGTACACAGAAAGGATTGCACTCACCTGCTGCACGATGGTGGTGAGCTCCAGGCAGAGCTGGATGACATTGTTTCGGGTTAGCGAGTAGTCGGCCACCGCGGCGAAAGGAGACCTGCGGAGAAGCGGGTAAACACTCTTCAATTTAAAAAAAAAAATGTTTGATCATGCGAACAGGGGACGGACAGCAGGTAAACCTGTTCGCAAATTCAAGTTAGCTCACTTTTGAGCATTTAAGTGCCCGGTTTAGTTTGCATTAGGGCTGGGAATCTTTGACTGTCTCACGATTCGATTCGATTACGATTTTTGGGTCTACGATTCGATTCAGAATCGATTTTCGATTCAAAATGATTTGATTGACAAATGATTTCTGCTTCAATTTACAGATATGAACAACATTGTCATGATCTACTCCAGTCTGCTTTGCAAGACAAAATGACAAATAGAGACATTAAAGGGTCTTTTCTTTTCTTTTTTTTTGTTTCAACATTCATTAATTTTGTATTGTAGGGGCCTTTTTCCACAAAAACAGCATATGGGCTACAACTGCCTTTTCCCCTTCTTCTTCATTTCTAATTTAAATCAAATCGATTTTTGGATATTAAATATCGATTCGATTAATAAATGAGAATTTCGATTCTTTTATGAATCGATTTTTTGGCACACCCCTAGTTTGCATGTCATCTTTTAGTCATTGTTTTCAAATATTAAAGTATGTTTTTTTTTTCCATTTCTATAACTTATGTAAAGTACAGTTTTGAGTACCTTTTTATGTATTGCAGGATTGAGGCGTTAATATTTAAAATCTTACAATAATCCTAATTGAGCTCACTGTTTTTTGTTTTGTTTTTTTAGTTTGTAATTGGTGTCAAAAGTTTAAGGACCACTAGCTTAATCAGTTACCAGTAACTAGTTAGCCGTAGGAACAAAACACTATCGTAACGTAAATAGGGGTGGGAACCTCTGGGTACCTGACGATACAATATGATATGCGATACACGGCTCAAAATAACAACGATCTCACCATATGACCGCAATTAACAATATATTGCTCAGGTCATAAATCTACGATCAAACTACTCAAGACATAAACTGTTTTTTTTCCAATGAGAAAATCGTTTCATTTTGTACCTGAAACACAATATTCAACTGGTGTCTTCTTCACACTGAGTACTTTAGTGCATTTTTTTAAACAAATATAAATGTCTTCTAAACAGACAACTTTCTGTCAACAAATTTGTGTCTGTCTTACAATATTGTCATGCAACATAGTCATAGTCATAGTTACATCGTCAATTGTTTCATTTCATAAACACACAATTTGTGGATTTATGAAACGGATGGCTTGATGGATGGATGTATGGATGGATGGATGGATGGATGGATGGATGGATGGATGGATATATATACCATATTAATATTCCTCGGAAATTTTGCTTCAAAAAGTCGAAATAAAATGTTTTAAAATTTTTCATTGGAACATATGCAAAACAGTCAGTAAATAAGCTTAGTCTTCTTCGCCTGCAGACTTGCGTCCATTTCCCCACCACTCTTATGAGGCGCTCCCCCTAGTGGCCCATCAAGTAATTGCTCAATAAGTATTAAACAATGGAGCTGTTATTGTGGCTGTATATTAACTACAAATATCGTAATACTTGTGTAGGCGTATCGCTAATCTATCGAGAGACAAAATATCACAATTTATCATATCAATATATCATCATACTCCAATGTGACACACTTTCAAACCTCCTTATTCCGATTATCAAAATAAATGTACTTAAAATGTAATTTCAAATCATCCCCAAAGGCTCGTGCATTCAATTAATTAGTAAAGACTAAAACAAAGGACATTTTTTTGCTATAATTATTCTTAGTTTGCTATAATTATATAGAGAAGAAGACCCTTATGATGACAAATATCTTTGGAGAAGCGTTTCCCTCGCCCGGACGCGGGTCACCGGGGCCCCCCTCTGGAGCCAGGCCTGGAGGCGGGGCTCGCTGGCGAGCGCCTGGTGGCCGGGCCTGCACCCATGGGGCCCGGCCGGGCACAGCCCGAAGAGGCAACGTGGGTCCCCCTTCCCACGGGCTCACCACCGGTGGGAGGGGCCAAAGGGGTCGGGTGCAGTGTAGGCTGGGTGGCAGCCAAGGGAGGAGACCTTGGCGGACCGACCCCCGGCTACAGAAACTGGCTCTTGGGACATGGAATGTCACCTCTCTGGCAGGGAAGGAGCCCGAGCTGGTGTGCGAGGCCGAGAAGTTCCGACTAGACATAGTCGGACTCGCCTCCACACACAGCTTGGGCTCTGGTACCAGTCCTCTTGAGAGGGGTTGGACTCTCTTCCACTCTGGAGTTGCCCATGGTGTGAGGCGCAGAGCAGGTGTGGGCATACTTATTGCCCCCCGGCTCGGCGCCTGTACGTTGGGGTTTACTCCGGTGGACGAGAGGGTAGCCTCCCTCCGCCTTCGGGTGGGGGGACGGGTCCTGACTGTTGTTTGTGCATATGCACCAAACAGCAGCTCAGAGTACCCACCCTTTTTGGAGTCCTTGGAGGGTGTGCTGGAGAGTGCTCCCTCTGGGGACTCCCTCGTTCTGCTGGGGGACTTCAACGCTCACGTGGGGAATGACAGTGAGACCTGGAGGGGCGTGATTGGGAGGAACGGCCCCCCTGATCGGAACCCGAGCGGTGTTCTGTTATTGGACTTCTGTGCTCGTCACGGTTTGTCCATAACGAACACCATGTTCAGGCATAAGGGTGTCCATATGTGCACTTGGCACCAGGACACCCTAGGCCGCAGTTCGATGATCGACTTTGTAGTCGTGTCATCGGATTTGCGGCCGCATGTTTTGGACACTCGGGTGAAGAGAGGGGCGGAGCTGTCAACTGATCACCACCTGGTGGTGTGTTGGCTCCGATGGTGGGGGAAGATGCCGGTCCGACCTGGCAGACCCAAACGTATTGTGAGGGTTTGCTGGGAACGTCTGGCGGAATCCCCTGTCAGAAAGAGTTTCAATGCCCACCTCCGGCAGAGCTTCTCCCTTGTCTCGGGGGAGGCGGGGGACATTGAGTCCGAATGGGCCATGTTCCGCGCCTCCATTGTTGAGGCGGCCGATCGGAGCTGTGGCCGTAAGGTGGTCGGTGCCTGTCGTGGCGGCAATCCTCGAACCCGCTGGTGGACACCAGCGGTAAGAGATGCCGTCAAGCTGAAGAAGGAGTCCTATCGGGCCTTTTTGGCCTGTCGGACTCCGGAGGAAGCTGACGGGTACCGGATGGCCAAGCGGAACGCGGCTTCGGTGGTTGCTGAGGCAAAAACTCGGACATGGGAGGAATTCGGTGAGGCCATGGAAAACGACTTCCGGACGGCTTCGAGGAAATTCTGGTCCACCATCCGGCGTCTCAGGAGGGGAAAGCAGTGCACCGTTAACACTGTGTATAGTGGCGATGGGGTGCTGCTGACCTCGACTCGGGACGTCGTGAAGCGGTGGGGGGAATACTTCGAAGACCTCCTCAATTCCACCAACACGTCTCCTCTTGAGGAAGCAGAGTCTGGGGACTCTGGGGTGGGCTCTCCTATCTCTGGGGTCGAAGTCACTGAGGTGGTTGGAAAGCTCCTCGGTGGCAGGGCCCCGGGGGTGGATGAGATCCGCCCGGAGTTCCTAAAGACTCTGGATGTTGTGGGGCTGTTGTGGTTGACACGCCTCTACAACATCGCGTGGACATCGGGGACAGTGCCTCTGGATTGGCAGACCGGGGTGGTGGTCCCCCTTTTTAAGAAGGGGGACCGGAGGGTGTGTTCCAACTACAGAGGGATCACACTCCTCAGCCTTCCTGGTAAGGTCTATTCAGGGGTGCTGGAGAGGAGGGTCCGTCGGGAGGTCGAATCTCGGATTCAGGAGGAGCAGTGTGGTTTTCGTCCTGGCCGTGGAACAGTGGACCAGATCTACACCCTCCGCAGGATCCTCGAGGGTGCGTGGGAGTTCGCTCAACCAGTCCACATGTGTTTTGTGGATTTGGAGAAGGCGTTCGACCGTGTCCCTCGGGGAGTTCTGTGGGGGGTGCTTCGGGAGTACGGGGTGCCGGGCCCCTTGATACGGGCTGTTCGGTCCCTGTACGACCGTTGCCAGAGTTTGGCCCGCATTGCCGGCAGTAAGTCGGATTCGTTTTCGGTGAGGGTTGGACTCCGCCAAGGTTGCCCTTTGTCACCGATTCTGTTCATAACTTTTATGGACAGAATTTCTAGGCGCAGCCGAGGCGTGGAGGGGTTCCGGTTTGGGGGCCTCAACATTGCATCTCTGCTCTTTGCAGATGATGTGGTGCTGTTGGCTTCATCAGGCCGGGGCCTTCAGCTCTCACTGGAGCGGTTCGCAGCCGAGTGTGAAGCGGCTGGGATGAGGATCAGCACCTCCAAATCCGAGACCATGGTCCTCAGTCGGAAAAGGGTGGAGTGTCGTCTTCAGGTCGGGGATGAGATCCTGCCCCAAGTGGAGGAGTTCAAGTATCTTGGGGTCTTGTTCACGAGTGAGGGTAGGATGGAGCGGGAGATCGACAGGCGGATCGGTGCAGCGTCTGCCGTGATGCGGACTCTGTATCGGTCCGTCGTGGTGAAGAAAGAGCTGAGCCAAAAGGCAAAGCTCTCGATTTACCGGTCGATCTACGTTCCAACCCTCACCTATGGTCACGAGCTGTGGGTCGTGACCGAAAGAACGAGATCCCGGATACAAGCGGCCGAAATGAGTTTCCTCCGCAGGGTGTCCGGGCTCTCCCTTAGAGATAGGGTGAGAAGCTCGGTCATCCGGGAGGGACTCAGAGTCGAGCCGCTGCTCCTCCGCGTTGAGAGGAGCCAGCTGAGGTGGATCGGGCATCTGGTTCGGATGCCTCCTGGACGCCTCCCTGGGGAGGTGTTCCGGGCATGTCCCACTGGCGGGAGACCCCGGGGACGACCCAGGACACGCTGGAGAGACTATGTCTCTCGGTTGGCCTGGGAACGCCTCGGGATCCCGCCGGAGGAGCTGGTTGAAGTGGCTGGGGAGAGGGAAGTCTGGGTTTCCCTCCTGAAGCTGCTGCCCCCGCGACCCGACCCCGGATAAGCGGAAGAAGATGGATGGATGGATGGATGGATGCTATAATTATTGTCAGATTTCTTTTCTTTTTTTAAAAAAGCATTTGTGTTTTCATTTTATTTCGTTAACAAAATTGTTTGTTGTATTTTAGTTTTCCTGTTAGTTTTAGTTAACTAAAATAACCTTGGTCGTGACAAGTTGACGACAATGTTCAATAAACCAACAATTGAAACCAAAAGGAGAAATGATGGAAACGAGGGCAGAGACGCACTTGGCTGCTCCGAAGACCCAGATTTTTCCCGTCGGGCCGAGGCGAGGCCTCGCGTTCCTCGGCAAGTCTGCGGCTCGTGCGTCATGTGGGTCATCGCTATTGAGGTTGCGTACTGCTATATATATATATATATATATATACATATATATATATATATATATATATATATATATATATATATATATATATATATATATATATATATACAGTACATGCAGGACCTCAGGCTACGCAGCCTGTTAACCGTCAGACTTGCAAGCAACAACAAGCAGCGATGAAGGATAAATCGTCCAAATGCAAATCCATTTTTATAGCTAGGTGGCGTCGGTAAAAAAAAAAAAGAGATTGGTAACACCCTCTTATTGCCGACCTGTGGTCTCATTTGGAAAAAGTACAGAAAAGTACAAAAGTAAACGCCAAAAATCGATTATTATTATTATTATTATTATTTTTTATTTTTATTTTTTATTTTTTATTTTTTTGCTGGGACAAAACAATGCATTCCCCTCAAATCATTCTTGGAGCCGACAACATGAAATAATGATCTTCAAATAATATTTCACTTACTCGCAATCTGTTGCATCATTTTTCGTTTATGCTCCCGCTGCTGTCCCCAATTTTGTTGGCCTTATAAGACCCCAAGATCTTTATTAATTAATTAGTTAAATGTGCTTGTCTATTTCCATCTTTTATTACATCATGTCGTAATGTGTCGTGAAGTAAAGAAGTAAAACTATTAGTAAAGTAAAGAAGTAAAACTAAAACTAAAGTACTCCTTTTGATGCATAAAATGTTCCCAAAAGACAGGTGATTTTAAAGAAAGACGCATGTTTTCTTGAAACGGAGTGAAATGAATTGAAATGTTCTATTCTTCTGATTTCTACTTCATGATTGTAAAAGAGGGCGGCCCATCATATGTACTCATACCTTGGAATAAGGGCGGGTGCACGATACCTGGGCTGGAATCAGTACTTGCCCATCACTACTACTACTAATACTACTACTGCTAATAATACTACTACTAATACTACTAATAATAATAATAATACTATTAATACTACAAATACTGCTACTAATACTTCTAATACTACCACTAATACTACTACTACTATTGCTAATAGTACTACTCATACTTCTAATACTAATACTACTAATAATATTAATACTAATACTAATACTACTGACACTACTACTACTAATGCTAATATTACTAATACTACTACTAATACTACTAATACTAATACTAATACTTCTTCTACTACGACTACTACTACCACCACTAATACTAATACTACTCATAATATTACTGCTACTAATATTAATACTATTAATACTACTAATACTACTGATACTAATACTAATGCTAATAATAATACTACTACTAATACTTCTAATACTAATACTACTACTAATACTAATAATACTTCTACTACTACTACTACTACTACTAATACTATTAATGCTACTACACTAATACTATTAATACTATTAATACTATTACTAATACTACTAATACAGATTCTACTACTATTACTAATGCAAATACTACTAATAATAATGCAAATACTAATACGAGTACTAATGCTAATACGACTAATACTAATGCTTATAGTAATGCTACTACTACTACTACTAATACTACTACTACTACTGATACTACTACGACTACTACTAATACTAATACTAATATTATTAATGCTACTACTAATACAAATACTACCACTACTAGTACTACTACTACTACTACTACTACTACTACTACTACTACTACTACTTCTAATAATAATAATAATAATAATAATAATAATAATAATAATAATAATAATAAACTGCCTGGTGCGCATGCCTGGCGAATGATCGAAAACACACCATTCGTCTGGCTTTTTCATTTGATTATTTCCCGCTAAGGATGTTTACCATGAATGGATGAGGTGTGGTTCCAGCCTTGTTGCTATGGCAACAGTCCACATCTCCATTACCTTTTCCTTTTAAAAGACCCACCTTAAATGGCCAAGTTAATTCACTTTTTGAGCATATGAGCTGTTTCCCCAAGAAAATTGCATTAGCGGTGACAATTGTCATAAAGCAGCCAATCCTCCTGCGCTCACTCATGTTCATAATTCATGTGCAGGTGCTCGCAAATGTGCACAGATAGAGGGAAATGGACGAGGTGTGATTTTTCTCTCCATGACAGATGCGTAAAACTTTTTTTTTTTCCCTTTGGCACGTGTCTGTGACGCACGAGTCTGCAAATGGTGACGGCGAGCAGCGCCCACGTCTTTTTTTATGCTCGCCGATTGACTGAGACGTCTGCGTCGGAAGGCCGACGACGCGGAGGCCTCGCTGTCGTACGTATCAGCTCCTTTGCCGTTTTACGGTTGCATCAGTGATACGTGGGCGGGCCCGCCTGTGCGCTCACTTGCTTGCATAAGTGCATGCAGATGTGGGAGTGCGTGTGTGTGTTTGTGGGACCCGAGGACAGGAGTGGGCGTCTGGCATTTGGAGACCTTTTTGCTTTGTGCGTCTGTTGTTGTTGTGCGGAGTCGCCATAAAGCGACGTGACGGTGAGGACGAGGAAGAGACGGTGGCATGAAATCAATCTTGCTGAGCAAGAGCGTGATGGACTGTGACAGCAACAGGGTGACGCTGATTTGTGGCGCACGCTGTGAAAGGTTAAAGCTCTCGCTCGCTCGCTATATTGTGCACGACACTATCGAGTAAGTTGGTCGTTTTGTAGTAGGGATGTAATGATATCCAAACATCACGATACGATATCACATATTCCGTTCCTCTTCATCTGACCATTAATGTGGGTTTGAAACATAGAAGGGCCAAAACATGCCATGTGAAAATTAAATTGCACTAAAACAAATTAGCCACCAGAGGGTGATAGAACTGCACAAATGTAAATCAACCCGACTTTTATTTTCACAGAAGCAATCCCCTTCACTCCCGGTGTCGGTGTCAGATGTGATCGGGCTGCCAGATGGTATCGGGGTCGCCTAACGAACACATCGTCCCGCGACAGGATTGGCTGGAAATGATCCAGTTGACGTCAAACATTGGAAAGAAAATATTCAAGATGTCTTTTGAATAACAAAATGTACGGACTGAAATTGTAAAAACATAAATAAACCGAATATAAACGCACAATACCTATTGAATAAATATTAAAAGATTGACTAAATGATACACAAAATAATTGTTTCTTATGTGACAAATATTGTCAGTTTATGTTGTTAATGTGTTCCTATTATCATGAAGACTATTTTTTTGTTATTGTGATTGTTTTGTGAACAGCTTAAAAAAGAAACCAAACCGAAGCTAACTTCGTTAGTGCTGCTGTACTGACATCTATTTTTTTTTCACTCTTAAAGTATCATGCTTTTGTATTATTATGTTTATTTCTATTTTTTACACTTTTAGTCCATAAATTTTGTTATTTTGAACAATTGTAAACAAACAATTTCCGGACAATCCTGTAGCGTGACTTCATCTGCAGGCGACCCCGATACAATCTGGCAGCCCGATCACATCTGACCCCAACAACAGCTGTTTTACTGGATTTTGACTGATTTTGCACGGCCCATGTTCTCTTGCTGTAAAAACATGTAACCTACCAAAAGAAAGATTCAAGCCTCCTCTTTCATCTTTCCGTTTTGCAGCAATTAGCATTAGAATATAGCTAAGTTTGAGCCTTTTTTCAAAATGGCCCTGGTTGACCTCTTATACTCTGCTGCCACCTGCTGGCCGTTTGTGTAATAACTACCATTTCTTCCATTGTTCTGTGCAGTTGAGAGGCTGTATCAAAGCCTTCTGTATGTGCTAGCATAAAAAAACAACGTAAAAATGCATCTTTGGGACGCTTAAAACATTTTAAATAGAACGTATTTATACGTTTTTGGGCGCAAATGAGTTAATAGATGTGCTGCCTTTAACATCTTGACATGACGACGATATATTGTGGCAATTCTAATATCGTGATATCACCATATTGCCGTTATCGTTACATCGCTATTTTGTATTGCCGTGTTGAGCATACCTTCTCACCTATAGTGTGCAAATAGCCAAAATTGCAAGTCAATCAGGCCCATAAAGGTGCGTAATTGCCGATAGGTGCCACATGATGGCACATGATAGACAAAGCTATGGCCTAAATGAATAAATCTTGTCGCCTCAGTTAAAGTTTTTTTGTAAAACTGAATGGGTTTTTTTTTGTGTGTTTGTACAACCTTGGTCAGTGTAGTGCCAGAAGAAGAGGCAGATAAGGTCCCCTCCAAAGCAGAATAAATTCTGAGTAAATTTGTACTGTATGGTTGGCTTGAACGGTGTTTGAATTCAGTATGTTTAATTCATTAGTGGTAAAATAAATTTCTGCTGAAAATTCCATTTCAAATCGCTGCTGCCACCTGTGGCCGAAAACTGAAACTACACACCAGCCTTCTTCACGTGGCCTCACCTGTCCAGCCACGCCAGCAGGCTCTTGGCGGCGGTGATGAGGTCCACCACGGAGGTGAGCAGGTCGTTGGGGAGACGCCGCGACGTCCTGCTCTCCGATTGGCTGCTGCGCCGGCGCCCCGAAATGAAGTTCTGCAGGTTTTTGGCCGAGGCGCCCAGCTTGTGGGCCAGCGTCCGGACGCTCTCCGTCTCCAGGCCCGAGTTCTGCGCAATCAATGCACAAAGGTGGCCGATACTATATGCCATACAAGGCTCACGATAACGATGATCAACAACGATTCCTTTTGTAGCATCACTGAAACACAATATTAAAACTGCTGTCTTCACACTTTAGTGCTTTAGTGTATTTTTTTTAAACAAATACAATTGTCTTCTTAACAGAGTTACATAATCAATTGTTTCATTTTATAAACTGTGACTTTTTTTTGTGTAACAATGCAAAAGTAAATACATAAATAAAATGACGTGAATATTAAATCCAATGAAATCAATATTCATATTCCTCAGAAATTGTGTGCTTCAAAAAGTCGAAACATAAAATATGTTTTAAAATGTTAAAATTCGATATAATATACGGAATCGTATTGCATTCACTTGGAAAAAAAAAACAATTTTTCTGACAAATTTTTTGGGGGGGAGCTTTGTTTTGTTTTTTTGTCTGAATATTTGTCGTCATTATAAAAATAAAGAAAAAGGGGGAAAATTATTCAGAAAAACAGGAGAAAAAATTACTCAGAAAAACATGCGAAAAAAAATTATTTAGAAAAACAGTCGGAAAAACATTATTAAAAAAAACCCTGAAAACTAATTATTCCAAAAAAGAGCACCTGTTTTTCTGAGTATTCTTTTTTGAGAGCTTTTTTTTCTGTTTTTTTTTTTTTTTTTGTTCTGTTTTACTGAATATTTTTTAAACGGGAAAGGTTATTCAGAAAAACAGGAGGAAAAAAATAATTCAGACATTATTAAAAAACAAAAAAACAAAAAAAAATAATTATTCCTAAAAACAGCACCAACTTCTGTTTTTCGGAGTATTTATTTATATATTTTTCTAACCTCTGAACTCCAAGTGACTTGTTGCAGACCACTGACCTGTATATATGACTGGCTAGCCGATACCCCATACACAAGAAGTTGAAGTCACAGGGCAGCCATCTTGTTACTCCCACCTCATGAGCAGACTGCTATATGAACTATAGGTGTGTATGGGCTATATGCAGTCATATATACAGGTCAGTGGTCTGCAACAAGTCACTTCACAAGTTCGGATGTTAAAAAAAAAAAAAAAAAAAACTCTGAAAAACAGAAGTTTGTTGATCTGTTTTTTTAATAATAATTCTTTTTCAGTTTTTTTGAATAATGTTTTTCCCCCTGGTCTTCTGAGTAATTTTTCCTCCTGTTTTTCTGAATAATTTTTTTTTACCCGTTTTTCATTTAAAAAAAATTCAGTAAAACAGGAAAAAGGAAATATTTAGAAAAACAGAAAAAAAAATTACTAAAAAAAAACAGCTTGGTAGGCGTATCGATAATATATGTGGAGACAAAATATCACGATTTATCACCATATCGATATATCGTCACACTCATAATGTGCCTAAAGTTTGCCTGCTTGCACCCGCGTTGGCCCCACCCCCTTACCAGCGCGCAGAGCAGGTCGACGGCCTCCAGTATGAGCTCCTGGTGTCCTATGCGGGACACTCCGAGGTCCTCCAGCTCGGCGTGGCTGATTCTGAGGAGCCTCTCACCGCACACGCCGCCGCGCTCAAACACGCACACGTACTGCTGCAGGCAGTCATCCAGGCCTGCATAAACATAAACATAAACACTGCATCAATTTAATTGCCGCTGTGTTGCTCTTTCCGGTGTGTCTGCTTTTTACGGCCAGATACAGTAGATACGATTCGTTTAAACATCCCAACTCCTCTCAGCAAAACACTACGGCACTAATATTAGATATTCTATGCAGAGGATAAAGGAAATATGGCTGACTATTCTTACTCCATGTGTTGCTGTATCGTGTGTTCAATCTTATAGACTCATCGCAACCTCAGTGGAGAACTGAAGATGCTAATTAGCATTAGCATGTAGCTAGAGGACTGAAAGGCTATGCTACGTGATTGGTCATATCTCAAGCAAGTCTATTTTAGTGAACTAAAACTAATGAAAAAAAGAAGAAATATAAACGAAAATGCTTTTTTAAAAAAAAAAAAAATGAAAACTGACTGAAACTACGGTTTATGTTTACAAAACTAACTAAAACTGTAATTTTAGGAAAAATGTCCTTCATTTTAATCCTTGGTAATTAGTATAATGCATGAGCATTTGGGCATGATTTTAAATGTGATTCGAAGTTGATTTATGTTGATACGAACCAGAATCAGGACGTTTGAAAGTGCGTCACACAGAAGTGATGTCATCGAGCAGCAGCCAATAGAAAAGCACCAAAAGATGGCATCACTCCCATGCTATTTTTTAAATATTGCACACAAGTAATACACTAAAAAAAAGTAATATTACTAATAATAATACAAAAACTAAAACTAATGAAAAAACTAAAATTAAAAAAACAATTTGTTAACGAAAACTGAAACTACATTTTATGTTTACAAAACTAACTATAATTATCACAAAAATGTCTTTCGTTTTTCATCTTTGGTAATTAATTTAATGCATGAGAAATTGGAGATGATTTTGAATGTGATTTTAAGTAGATTTATCTTTTATATTAACCAGAATCAAGACGTTTGAAAGTGTGTCACACAGAAGTGACGTCATCTACCGGCAGCCGATAGAAAAGCACCAAAAGATGACATTACTCCCATGGTGTTTTTTTTTTTTTTAATATTGTGCACAATCATTAAAAAAAATAAAAAATAAAAATAAAACTAATACCGAAACTAACTGAAACTAACTAAAACTAAGTGTTCATGAAATAACTAAAACTACTAAAAACTAACAGAACCACCCTGAAAACAAATTAAAACTAACTAAATTTAAAAATAAAAATCATTAAAAAAAAAAAAAAAAACTCAAAACTAAATCAAAACCAACTCAAATGAAAAAAATCCAAAACTATAATAACCCTGATCTCAAGTCAAAGGAAAAAAAATGTCCAAAACACAACAAAAAGTCAAGCGTCAGTTTGTTGCAAGACTTTTTTTTTTTTGCCAACGTGATGTTTTCTTCTGCGTGTGTTTGTGCAGAGAGAAACTTTTGCTCACAGAGCTGCTGCGCACGACTGCCGAAAACAACGAACGTATCCGGCCTCTGACCTCGCAACAAACACGCCTGTTGGAGGGCAAGTACACGCACACAAACACACACACACACCCCTTCTCTGAAGGAGCGAGCATTGATTTCCCCCGCTGCCCCCAAACCCGAGCTCCATAACACAACTCATCTGTCAAAGTCCCTCCGGGCCAGCTGCAAACACAAGGAAGGAAAGAGCGAGGAAGAGAACTCTAAACGCAGCCGTTAAATTGCAAACACACGGACAAAATAATACACAATCCCTTGTGGACTCTTGCGTCCCAGTCGACAAGTACATCTGAATTGAAATGAAATTACAAATACCGTACAGTGTTCCCCATTCATCAAGTTCCTGACTTCACTGCAATAGAAATTAAAAAAATAAAAATGTGATTGGCTGCTTGCGGAGTTGGGTAAACAACCACCTCTTTGAAGTTAATTGCCTCCAATTAACTTCCTTTCCCTCCTTCTATGTGAGTAGAGAGGAAACTCGAGGGGAGAATTACGCTCCAAAGAGGAAGCAAGACAAAAGACACTGCAAACACAGATACCTTTTTCTGCTCTGTGCAATGTCTTAAAACAAACAAACAAAAATTAATAATATTAATACATGCTTTTCCACCAACAAGCACAGGATCTTTGATTTCTGGATAAAAGGGAGTTCTTGGTTACAAAAGTTCAGCAGGTAATTTATCATTTGTGTTTCCACAGTGTCTCTGAGTTCTTGGTAATTCAATCAAATGAGTTTGATGAGCCCAGCTGGTATAAAAACACACCTCCAAATGTGACCATCCAATCAGCCGTGGTCATTGGAGCCCGTCCCCTCAAAGTTCCAGCTTGGCTCAGCAAGAACTTACTGCTGAGATGTTACTTGGATGGCCCGTTTGGAATTGAATTACCCCGGAAATTGGTGGTGGTGGAAAAACGCAAGGTAAACCTGAAAAGTTCTCCAAAAGTTCCGGCGGTGGAAAAGCTCCTAATGGCACCAGCGGGTACTAGTTAGCCCCAAGGGCAACATGGGTAGCCCACAAGTCATTTCTATAAATAGCTCACCAGTGATTGGACACTGTGGCTTGCTAAGAATTAAAACAGAAGAATATTGCAATTTATTGATTTAAGTGGTACACATTTCTTCTGCACCAAATTGTCTATATTTTGTTTCAAAATAAAATTCAATTTTATTCTATTTTTTTTCCTTTTATTGTTTTTGTTTTATACTACGAATAACAAGATATTGTGGCTTTTGAAAAACTTGTGAAATGTTATGAGGACTTGAATGCCTGTGTTGTCAAAGACTTTTGTTAAAAAAAAATTTATAAAATAGATTCACGGGGGTAAAAATGCTGTTTTTATTTACCCATATATATATATATTTTTTTTTTAAAGGATATTTTAGGGCTGTAATTTTAATACTGTGCTATTTTTGCACTAATCATAGTGCCAGAATTGAATATTGCCTAATTATACGAGCAAATAAAAGTAACAGTGATGTTTAACTCATTCACTGCCACGGTTATAGTCGTTAACGTTCCATTTTAACTGGGCTGGCAGTAAATGAGTTCATGTTTGCCATTTCATCAATCATTTACCAGTATAATTATTTTTACTTTGCATCTTCACCTAGAAGATCTCTAAAATGAATATTTTCTTTGTTCATAATTTTGAGTCTCTTTATTTTTACAAATGTCAAAACGGGTTCAGATTCAACCTGTACACTATGTAAAGGTTATGCAAAGTAGCTGGTGTAGCCCAACCTCCTCCCCCTTCTCAGCTATTTTTTTATGCACTCCCAGCGAGTGTTTTATTAGGTGTTAATAGCGCCTCCCAAGTCGACGTGAAGCCGATTAAACCAAGAAAAAAACAAAAAACAAAAACAATGTTGGCTCTCACGGACAGAGTGTTACTCTGCTGCTTGAAAGAGGCTCACGAGCAGAAGGAGGGGGTCGGTCGGTCGGGGTGGGGGTGCAAATGCACTCTGCGGCCAAACTCGGCCTCGTAATCGGCGCCGGTTATTGCTGGCGGAGGAGGCGCCGATGCCCATGGAATACCGGTGAGGCAAATTGCGAGTGGCGTCGCTGGGAGTGGAACACACGTTTAACGAACAGTGGCAGTTCGCTCGGCAATCACACT
The DNA here is from genome assembly GCF_051991245.1 of Festucalex cinctus. Lineage (NCBI taxonomy): Eukaryota > Metazoa > Chordata > Actinopteri > Syngnathiformes > Syngnathidae > Festucalex > Festucalex cinctus. The sequence continues at coordinate 4,959,112 of NC_135430.1, read as the reverse complement.
CTAAATGTCCTAGTCCAGGTTTAGCGGAATGGCGTTCGTTCAAAGGTTACCCTCACTTCCCAGCAGGGTTATTTTTAGTTAACTAAAACTAACAAAAAAAATCTAATTCAAAAAAATAATTTCGTTAACGGAATAAAAATAAAAAGGAAAAATCATTTAAAAAAAATGAAAACTAACTATAATGAAAGCAAAAAATGTCTTTTGTTTTAGTCTTTGATAAAGAATTTAATACAATTTAATGCATGAGACTTTGGGGATGATTTTAAATGTGATTTTAAGTAGATTTATTTTTATATTAACTGCCGGAATAAGGATGTTTGAATATTGTATTGAATATTGTATTTCAATATTGAATATTGAATACTGTTTGAACATACTCACAAATATGTTCGAACATACTTGCAAATATGTTTGAACGTACTTGTAGGCCACATGCTACAAAGTTAGCATACCTTCCCTTCCCATAATGCCATGGGGTATTATTTGTGCATGCGTGAGTGAAAAAAATTGACGAACCTAAATCATGCACGGCAGACATAATAAATAGTAAAAGTTACAAATAAACACTGTTTTTTGTCTACTAAATTTTCTAATGAATTGGTAATGTGGCCCAAATGCCTAAAAAAATGGGGTTTTGGTTTCACTCGCGCATGCGCAAATAATACCCCGTGGCATTATGGGAAAGTATGCTAACTTTGTAGCATGTAGCCTATATGTACGTTCAAACATATTTGCGAGTATGTTCAAACGTATTTGCGAGTATGTTCGAGCATATTTGCGTGTATGTTCGAACATACAAGCCAGCCAAAAATGTTTACTCCACATTGGCAGCTCTACGCTTCCGTACTAAAGATCGAGCACCTTGATGTAGTACCACGTCATGCCACACAACATGCTGGGCAGCACTGAGCTCCACTGGAAGATTATGCTGCATAATGAAGTGCAACTACTGTAAGCTGAAGAAGTATCGTCGTCGTCGTCATGTTGTGTGTGCTGTTTATATGTGTTGCTACCCCCGTCATGTGAGTTTCAATGCAATTTAGATGAAAGTTTCATATTTATGTACGGAACACAATAATAAGCGCACGTGCATGTGCTGAGGAAAAAAGAGAAAAAATGCATGATTCATACAAAGCTGACTCACGCACTTGACTCCCACAGATGCACACTTTTCACAAGAGCGGGCCGGCCAAACTCCCACGCACGCACGCGCACCCTCCATTGGTCCGACACACGTACACGTACACGCACACGCACAAGGTCGTGCAGTGACTCGTTGAATGTTGAAGAGGTGGACAACAACAGATGTGGCCTTGCTATTCTGGTTATGTTGTCATGTGCTTTTGCAAGTTGCCAGTTTAAATCCCGGCTGTCAAGTGACCAGCTTTTTTTTTTTTTTTGCTTTTTTTTTTTAGGATTATTTGGATTCAACAAAACTCTCGCCTCCTAGTTTGCATGAAAATGGGATGAGGAACAAGTAACGACTTTTCAGCATACGTTGTTGGCCTCAAAAAGGCGCCAAAATCAACAGTTTGATATTAGACATCGCAAGATGTAAGTGATAGGGCTGTGAATTGCCTCGCCGTACCTGGCAATTCGATACATATCACAATTTATAGCTCACGATTCAACTCAATACGGATTAAGCCTGATACTATGCCACAATGTCGGTTATTGTGATTTTTTTTATTTTATTTTAACTCACATTTAGAAAATACTAATCAGTAAACTTGTACATGGACACTGTAAGATTTTTATGAAAATGTATTCATTTATCTGAAATTTCAGGCTTATAATTGAGCCACAATTTAACAAGCAGGTTGCAATCGGTTTCATGTTGGAACAGCATTGAAATCAAATCTTAACTCATTCACTGCCAGTGACGACTATAGACGTGAAAAATCCAAGCAAACAGCCAGTGCAAATTTTGACAAGAAATTTGAATTTAGTTTTAGTTATTCATTGTTTTCATTCATAGTTATTAATCATTGTTGTTCTGAATAACAACGATGACAACAATTTCATTGCTAAGTGCTACCATCGTGCGTAGAACGGATTCCTGTTACCCTACAGACGGGCGTTGACGTTCTTGTGATCGGTCTTGGTCTCGGCCTCCAAAAGCCAATTTTAGTAGACTAAAATTGCTCTTTATTTTTGTTGACTAAAATTGGATTAAAACTAAAATACAATCAGGTGACTGAGTTATGACTAAGGCTTTAATTAAATTTAGTCAGAAGACTATAACTAAAACTAAATTATTTTTTTGAATTAAAATTTTAATTTTAAATTTTCTTTTTCATTTTTTTTCAAAATTAACACTGGCTGTTTGCTTGGATTTTTGACGTCTATAGTTGTCATTGGCAGTGAATGAGTTAAAGGGATACTTGACTCATTGATACCATTTCAACAGTAAAAAGTGAATATTTTTGTCTCTAATTAATGTGGTAACTTCATTATTTTTCATGTACAATTCATTTAAAAGGTGTTGTTTTTTGAATACTTGCTGGTGTTTTTTTTTTTGTTGTAATACTTGCTGTTGACTGATGATGACAACACCTTTGCTAACGACCATGGCTCAGTTTACTGACCACACCAGAAAACAAGTGAGCCATGATTGGCCGTTAGCATAGGTGATGTCATCATCAGTCGACAGTAAGTAGAAAAATGACTTTTGAAAGGTATTCATTGTACACGTTATCAAATTAATTCTGGGGGAAATATTCACTTTTCACAGTAGAAAATTGTTCAATGAGTCAAGAATCCCTTGAAGGCTTTGAATATTCCATGAATGGAACGTTCTTCCTTGCTGAAAGTGCTCTAAGTAAGACATTGTGTTGAATATTTCCATCCAAAATTGATGTTTAAATATCGATTCGGCTGCATGTTAAATTGATACGAGAATTGCGAGCTATAATATCGCGATATATTGCCGAATCGAGTTTTCTCTTTTTTTTCTTTTCTTTTTTTCCTAGTATGTGAATTTTCAGGGAATAACATAGGATAGGTTGACGCTAGTGTTAATTTTTGTTAGTTTTTAATTACAATTAGGCAACCTCATCCCGTTTTTATTTCATCCATTTTTATTAGACTATAAATCAAGCATTTTTGTCTTTATTTTAGTCAAAGAAAACGGCATTTTATTCGTCTAGTTTTAGTCAACAAAAACTGTCAATGTTTCAATCTGGTTTTAGTCAGGACAACCATTTATATATATATATATATATATATATATATATATATATATATATATATATATATATATATATATATATATATATATATATATATATATATATATATATATATATATTAGGGGTGTTAAAAAAAATCGATTCGGCGATATATCGCGATACTACATCGCGCGATTCTCGAATCTATTCAATAAAAAAAATCGATTTTTTTTTTTTTTTTTTTTTTTTTTTTTTTTTTCAGAGCTCAGAATTGTTCATTCGGTAGTCTTACCAATTCAACGTCTTATCATCATTGCCTTTTTTTTTGTGTGTGTGTGTGTGAATCGATTTTTAAACTTCCATTTTTAATGGAAAAATATTCAACAAAACGTCTGACTTCGGGTTAGGATTCACACCTTGAGCATGGAAGAATGTTATATGAACGGAACATTAAGCCTTAATATTTTATTTTAATGCTGTTCAAACATGAAACAGATTACAACCTCTATAAGACTGAAATTTCAGATAAATAAATAATACATTTTCATATAAATCTTACACTCTACAAGCTTACCGATTAGTATTTTCTAAATTTGAATGAAAAAAATCGCAACAATCGACTTATAAATTCGTATCGGGATTAATCGGTATTGAATCGAATCGTGACCTGTGAATCGTGATACGAATCGAATCGTAGGTACTAGACAATTCACACCCCTAATATATATATATATATATATATTTGTCAGCAGATTATATTGAACCTTTTTGAATCAAAAACTATTTCACATCAAATTTTCTCATCTTTTGATGAAAAACAACTTGACACACAATTACAGTGATTCCATCCTATTGGCTAGCAAGTTAGCCAGCATTAGATAGCAGTTGCATTAACATTATTGTTGGAACCATATGGCCATTGGATTCATGTTCAGTTATAACTATATATATATATATATAGTCGACGAAAATGCAGACTGATTCAGTCCAAATTATTGTTTATTAATGAGTATTTTAGTCTAGTTTTAGTCCGGTGGAAAATGTGTGGTGACGAAAATGTTTTTGTTTTGTTTTTTTTGACAAAATGAACACTAATGTAGTTAGTGACAGTCGTTTATTTTGAGAGCATTTTCAGCGATTTGTCACATGACATCCTGCATTTGCAAACCATCCCAGTATGTGGGCGCAGTCGTCAAATCAACAATTGCCCGAACCCTCAAACCCCCCCCCCACCCCCCCCCCCCCCCCCCCCAATGCCCCTGACATATGTTGCACGTTATCGCACACACATAACGTGTATCGTGTATCCCAGTGTTGCCAGACACACCCGAGATCAAATAGCACATGCGCGCACATGCGCGTGTGCGCGGCACACGTATGCGCAAAGGTTTCCTTGTGTTGTGTTTGTGTGGAGGGCGGGTGCCCATGCGCGCATCCGTCGGCCTTGTCAGCTGTTGAGCACAGACGCTCGGAGACCAACAACTCGCCATCCGCCCACACGCCAAGCGCACACACAAATAAACACACGCCATATGCACGTGACCAAGCGGTAACCTCGCGCAGGGGGAAAAAAAACAAAAAAAGTGACAATCTCCCGTCACGATTCGTGTTTGCGCGTCACGGAATATGACACATCCTTGACCTGATTTTCAGACAACAGAACGTCAATATTATTCAATCTCGTTAGTCATTTGATGACCGTTTTATTTTATGTAGGTCAGTTTGCAATATTGGGATGCTGATCAGGGGTTGACCAAATAATAAGGATGTAACGATATCCAAACGTCACCATACGATATTATCACGATATGACAGGTCACCATACGATATTATCACCATGTTGTGGGGGAGGTTGGCGATATTTACAAAAGGTCACAATATTGGGAAAGAAATGAGCTCATACTAAAAAAAAAAAAATCCTTCATGTGACCATTAGCGTGGATTTGAAACATCCAAGGGCCAAAACATGCTTTGTGAAAATTAAACTGCACTAAAAAAGTAGCCACCAGCGGGTTCTACAACTGCACAAATGGAAATCAACTTGCCATTTTTTTTCTTTTTTTTAACAGATGTGCTGCTTTTAATATCGTGACATGACGACGATAATATATTGTAGCCGTTTCAATATCACGTTATTGCCATTATCGTTACATCCCGACTAAATCATTGCCAATAAATGTAGCATGTGTATCATTTTAATGGTTAATATGTACATAACATAACCAAATTAGTCCTGCCTACCTCATTATCTCTCCGACATGCAATAAATAAATGCATGAATACAAATAAAGTGAGTAAGGTGTTCCGTCGTTTTGCGCTGGGGTTCAGTTCCAAAAAATAGCTGCAATAAATGAAATCCGAAAAGTTGTTAGCTTTATGTTTTACCATGATTATAAATGTTTTAAAGCTCTAAAACCCCCTCACCACACAGTTCATACACTTTTCTCAGAGGCATTTACATTTCCTCACATTTCTCTCTTGTTTAAATGTTTAATAAATGTTCAAACCTTCATACATTTTATAAAATAGGTACGTTACTGTAAAAGAAAAAAAAATGTATGCAAAATTGCACTGAAAAAATCCACGATACAGCGAGACTGCGAAAAGTGAACCACGTTATAGCCAGGGAACACTATTATTTCAGGAATAAAGTTTATTGTGAAAACAAAAGTACTTTTCAAAAACATACGGTTCCCTTTTTTTTTTTTTTTTTTTTTAGGAGTTTAAAGACTTCTGTTTTCCAGATTAAGCAGAATATTACAAGGATAGCGATGACTTTTTCGCCTAAATTGATCTGATTTTAATATCATGTTAATAGATGTAAACATCACAAAATGATATCACAATATGAAGGTCACGATATGATAATTATCACGATATTGTGGGGAGGTTGGTGATTAAAAAAACAAAGTCACAATGTAAAAAAAAATCAGATCATACCAAAAAAAACCTGCAACATTGTGCTTTTGTGTAATATAGCAATGCATATAAACAACCTACAATCTTACTTGCTTAATACAAGTACACATTGAGTTTTTCCACATATTGACTTGGTTGATTAGCGTGGATTTGAAACATAGAAGGGCCAAAACATGCCATATAAAAATTAAACTGCACAAAAAAAAAAAAAAAAGCACCAGAGGGTGCGAGAACTGCACAAATGGAAATCAATTTGCCTTTTTAAAAAGATGTGCTGCTTTTAATATCGTGACATGATGACGATATATTGTGGCAGTTGTAATATCATGATATTGCTGTTATCATTACATCCCTACTAATTGATTCTCATAACATGACTTTTTTTTATTTTTTTTTATCGAGATGTACATTTGTTTTTGCCACTTCACAACTGTTGTCTTTTCTTTTTAAATCTGTATGATTTACGAGATGATGCAGTTTGGGTAAATATAGATTCCATTCTAGTTTCAACTCTGAAAAATGTCTGACTTTGGATGTTTTTCTGCCACATGACATTTTTGACAAGGAAACAACTTTTTCATGTAATACTCTTGTTCCGAAAAAAAAAAAAAGGAGAAAAAAAAGGCATTTACTGCCATTATTAATGCACTTGAGTGGGGAAAATCTATGACATGATTTTGATTTTAAGAAGACAATATTGACCTAAATAGAAGATATAAAAAGAGAATATCTAAATATTTTACAACCTTGAGCTAACAAACTGTTGAAAATAAATGTATATTTGTTTAAAATGTAGTCAAAAAAAAAACCCTTTTTTTATGAGGCCAACCAGCACTGCAATCAAACAAAGCCCGAGGGTTAACACTACTAATTCAACACGTATGCATTATTCAACTCTTTTATGGACTTCCATTCGACTGCGTGTGCCGGAGTTTCTTACAGTATGTCGCGCCCAGTCAGTCATGTGTCCAAATTGTTGTCAATATTGTTCTCTGCTGTCTGCATGCAGCAACAGGTACACAAGCGACAAGATTAGTTTTGCAGCGTTGGCATGCCTGCCCGTGCGGGCGCAGGCAGCTGAATTATGCACGGCTGCAAGCTGTCAACTGCTGGCAAATGGGAGTCGAGGAAGCTTTTGTTCTCTCAGAAAAGACACCACCACCACAAAAAAAAAAAAAAAAAAAAGTCAAACGTTCACAGGCTGCCAATCACTGCTGTCATCATGACATCATCATCATCGTAGATAGGTACTAAGTAGTGAATATCGTCGAATATTTTGCAATTCAGTGTTCATTTTGACAAACATTTAAAAGAATTTAAGAAACTAAAATGAATTAGTTTCAGTCATAATTTAATCATCTGATTGTATTTTGGTTTTAATCCAATTTTAGGCGATGAAATAATGAGCAATTTTAGTCGCCAGCATTAAAGTGAGTAAGCAGTCTGGAATCGGTGCTTTTTGAGTCAAGTTTGAAAGATTGTTCATGAATTAATTGTTATGGAGGTCTGGCGGTCATGTGTCTCAAAGACTAAGAGCAGAGAGGCTCAAAGCTCTGCCCACTAGACAATTTGCAAAATATATTGCCAAGACGTAGGATGACGATAAACAGCAGAGGACCCAAGACAGAGCCTTGGGGAACGCCGGAACAAACGGGGGATGGATGGGATTTGCGGTTATTAGCAGCAGTGGCCAAGATACTCAAACTCTGTACTTAAGTGGAAGTACCTGTGTACAAAAAAAAAGATGCTGGTAGCAGTGTTAATTTTGACAAATGTTCATTTAGTTTTAGTTAATAGTCTTTTGACTAAAATGAATTCAAGTTTTAGTCATAATTTGGTCATCTGATTGTATTTTAGTTTTTTAATCAAATTTTAGTCGACGAAGTTGACAGTTTAATCGATATGTTCCTTCAGCATACATTTCAACTTTTTTATTTAATACAATGTATTTATTAATTGTTTGAATGAAACATGTTGAACTGACAATAATATCACTTAGCTTTCACCTAATTTAAAAAAAAAGAAGTGCATAAATGCATGAGATTATTTTTCAGCGAGTGGTTCTTTTCTCCCATCTGCATTTGAATCCTTCTTGTGATTGGATTTTGTTAATTTTCGTCACCGTATTGTTTTCATTTTCATTTTCGTCATTGACGAAAATGTCAGTTAATTTTAGTTATCGTTATCGTCTCAATGAATAGCTTCTATTAGTTTTTGTTTCATTTTCGTCTGAAAAAAATGTTTGTGACGAAAACTTTCCATCGATGAAATTAGCAATATTACTGTAAATATTGATGGATTATAACATCACATGCATGAAACATTTGTTGATCTGTGTCATGGATGCAAATTATAGTCGTTCAACTTTGCATTGAAAATTGAGAGAAATGAAAGACTTGATGCAAATGTGATACTTTGTGAATAATTGTTGTAAATTGACAGATTCTGTATAACGACGGATAATAATGTCGTCATATTGATCAACCTTGACTGAAACGATGTTTGTTTTATCCTACAGACTAGTGACTAGGGCTGGGTCTAAAATATCGATATATGGAATCGATATTCCTTTTTATAGCCCAAAATCGATTCCTAAAACCATGAATCGATACTTTTAATACAGGGTTTTTTTTCCCCCAGTGAATGAATGTGCCAAATACCCCCCAAAAGAAGTAAGGTAAGAATTGGACATAAAAATACAAAATGTGGATGCATCTTTATGTACTATGGCTGTGTCTCTTATAATACAGGTACATTTGTTTTTATTTATTTATTAACCACTGGAATCTTAGTATAAAATCTGCCACAGGCATGTAAATGTGTTTTTGGTACTTTATTTACATAGCACTGTGGTTGTAATTGATTTCAATTATAATTATATTACATATGTTATTGTGATTTTTTTCTTTTTTCTTTTTCTTTTTTAATTCTCCACCATTTTTTGCCGCGTAACTGCCACATAATACTTCCAATTTACACTGTTCAAATTTCAGCTTGCTTCAAAAATTCACGCTTCCCGGGGTATTGTCTGATTTCACATTACGAACAGTATTGACACAATTTAACGTTTAATATCAACTTTTCTCCATTCATTTTCAATGGGACAGACATTGAACTTTTTATAAGTATGACTTTCTTCGCCCACTTCCTTACATATAACTTATCATTATTACCGGGTGTCTGATACTGCTCGGTGGCACAGTAACCAGGAGTTGATCATTTATCTCTCAATTTACTTCATAAGCATTCCACGTGCATTCACATCTTTGCATTCAGCTATTAGCATTTATCTTTCAGCATTCCCATACAATTTCTCCAGGAATTCACTTCGTTTAGTTATTCATGGTTTTGATTAGCTCATGTTCAATAAAACATACATGACACACAATTCATGTAACTGTATTGGATTCATTTACAAATGTAAATATTCATATTTTGATGAATGCACCAAGTAAGAGAAAGAAGTTTCGACTATTGTGCAGCATTGCTACTTGTGGGAATGTCTTCTGTATAAAAGTCAAATTGGTACTGCATGAAATCTTGAACGAAATCGTCAAAATGTGAATTGAAATGAATTGATTTTGGAAATCAGAATCGATACCCAGCCCGACTAGTGACAGCATACCTCCTAAATTAGTCATTTCCAGCATTTGTCTGCAGATAATGTTCTGCGTACGAGGAAAGGTGCACGGATCGCGACTCGGCGTCAAGCATCGTTCAACGTCGTCCTCACCCACCTTTCATCCAGTCCACCACCTGGCTCGCCGTCCACTTGCTGACCGGCTCCATCACCAGCGCCATCGGGTAAACTTTGCGCCTTCACCTCCCTCCTCCACCCCCCCTCCAGGTAACTCCCCTCCACCACTTTCTCCTCCGCTTCGGGTTAGCGCAGCGGGGTGGCGTTCGGCTGCGGACGTCCGGCGACGATGATGCTCCGGAACATTCCTCAGCTGGCCTCGCCTCTCACACGAGTCGCATTTTTTTCGCCTCCTCCGGCTCGCCTCCTGGCAACGGGAAACGGTTAGATGAGGCGTGCGTGTGTGGAGGTGTGCGCGCGTTCTGCCTTGCTGTGCAAGAGTGCGATCGACAAGTCGCACTCTCTCTCTCTCTCTCTTTCTGTGTGATGAAGCGGTGCACGCGCCCCGTGGGTGGTTCCACGCGCACGTACATGATGACTGAGGCAACGTACCGTGGCGCGGATAGGTTGGAGGGAAGATGTCATCCTCCGTGTGCGAGGCAGGGAAACACCACCACTTTCCCCCCCCGTTCAGTTGGCTCGTGTGGGAAACATAACGAATCCTCATCTGACCTCCGCCTCTTTCGCTCTCTCGTTTCCCTCCCTTCCAGGCTGCAGAGGAGAGTCGCCTCAGTGGCAAAACTCCCACTTCCTCCGTTTGGGGACTCCCATCGAGGTATTTAAAAAAAAGTGCCATTTGATGCTTGTGTACGACGCTTAATTGAATGATAATAACGAGACACACTGACGGCAAATTGCAAGACAGTTTAGAACCGAGAACCCCCCCCCCCCCCCACACACACACACACAAAAGAAGAGGTTTATTAGGATGATGCCACATGGTCGTGGCAAAGCACTACTTTTGTCTAAATGAAGCTCCCTAACTGACTTCAGCAGTTCCTTGGCAACAAGATGTGTTAATTTTGTGTGCCTTTTTTTTTTTTATTTAGTCTCAGTTTTAGTCCAATTTCAGTTACACTTGTAAGTTTTTATCACAGTTAGTTAACCTCATCTAATTTTTATTGAGTCCATTTTTAGTTGACTATAAATTGAGCATTTTAGTCTTTATTTTAGGCCAAGAAAACGTCATTTTATTCGTCTAGTTTTAGTCAACAACAACTGTTAACGTTTTAGTCCACTTTTTGTCAGAACAACCATTTTACCCCAGTGTGTATATATATATATATATATATATATATATATATATATATATATATATATATATATATATATACATACATATATATTTGTCAGCAGATTATATTGAACCTTTTTGGATCTAAAACTATTTCACATCAAATTTTCTCATCTTTTTGATGAAAATAAAACCCAACCTGACACACAATTACAGTGGCTTCGATGCATGAACATTCTTAAGTGTCGCAAAAGTGAAACCCACAAAAGTGTCTCTCTGATACGTGAATAATGTGGCGTCAACGTTTTTCAAGGCCTTGCGCTGACTTGACGTGACTTCCTGTGTACGTTCTTGCTTCTCGTTTCTCCTTCTTCTTCTTTTAGCAATCTTTCTGTTCAAGTGTCACATCATCGACTTGATCCTTTGATGCTTAAAGTGAAGTGAAAGCGGTTTATTACCTTGAACTGCCTTTTTTCTCACACTTGGACTCAAACCAACGCGAGGGCCAGATGTGAGTATAACGTACACGGTTCCTTTTTTTTTTTTTTATTCTTTCCAATTGCTATGGAAACTAACATTGCGGAGAACAACTTCTGCTATTTTCAAGAATGACTGGCATGAAAAATTCCAGAATGCGCAACAATGTACTGTACGTTTCCACCTAACGGTATTTCAAACTGATTTTCTTTGAACGTGACATCAGTATCTCATCTCTAAAATAGGTTTAAAAATTGGGATAGTTGTTGTATTTAATTTGGATGTTTTCTAAACAATCTGCTTTTTACTGCCTTACTTTGCAAAACATGTGTATCGTATCGCATATTAATATGAATCCTATGTTGGCAATTATTCAGCAATTTTATGTGGTGAAGTATATCTTAATACTTGATTTAATTTATAATAATTTCCAACAATACTGTAATACAATTAACTTTTTTTTATATTAAAAAAAGAAAACAAAATCTTTTTTTGTTTTTGTTTTTACCATCATTAAGTACAGCTTACATGTTCAAAGGGGATTAGGAAGAAGTAAAAAAAGTGTTGAATCCCCTTACAAAATAAAAAATACATTATCTTGCACATCCAAACAGCTGCACTTATATGTGCAATTGTGCATTAATATGCCAACAGCCTAATATATTTCAAGCTAATATTTTTACATGTATATAAATCAGCACAAAGGCCCACACAAACATTTTTAATTGCACAGTTTTAATTTTCTACATTTGACTTCTACCTGATTTAAATAATTGTAGTAGTACTTTGTTTTTATACATCCTTTTATACACAACCAGTGATTCACACCTTATCAAATTCATTCCAAAGTTGTTCCACAAATTTACACCTATAATTGAAACACACCTTTGTTTAATATTTGTTCTTATTTTGATTTTTTTTTTTTTATAGACACTTATATCCCTTTTAAATCAAAGTCACTGTCTCTGACTTTGAATTTGAAATTCCATTGACTAATCTAAATTTGTTTAGGGTTAATTTTAAGAAAAGAAGTTCCAATATATAGTGTTTAAATTGACATTCTGTGGAGAGCAAAGAAACAGAATGCCTCCGGAAATGCAAAGTGAAAGTGAAAACTTGAGCATTGTTGCTTCTTGTGCCATGTTGTCCACTTCCGAGTGAAGAAAGCTCCCGGCCGGGCTGGCCGGCCGGCCGCACGCTCTCACTTCCTCACTCGTGCCACGGACAAAAAACAGGAATCTCACATGACTTTAATAATCCTTTCTCGCTGGGTCTTGCAGCGGAACTTTTCTGTCAGAAAGTCGAGGAGCAGATCATCAGCTTCTCGGTACGTATGAAGACCCGCTCGTGATGACTCCGTCCATGTCTTTTTTAATCCGATTGTTGATATTCTGATTTGCAGATTACTTTTCAAACTCATCTCCAAATATGTCGCTCCCTGAGTGGACTTAATTTGTACGTTTTGGAGCAAAGATGAAGATGGACATTGAAGGGTTTAGAAATAGACAACCTTCGCGGTTTATCCTTTGCATTGTTTTCTGTCTGGCCGCGAAGTCGTGCAGCGGATACGTACTGAAGGACTGCCGAATCACCAATGACAACGCCATTTGTTCGGCCAGCAGACTACAAGCCGTCCCTCGGGACATCCCGGCGTGGGTCAAAACCTTTGACTTGGCGGTAAACAAAATATCCAAGATCCGAGCAGGCGATTTCATCAATCACACGGTCCTGATGGAGTTGGACCTGAAGCGCAACAACGTTTCACAGATCGAAAAAGGTGCCTTTACCTGCCTGAACTCGCTCCGAAAGTTGAATCTCAACAATAACCGGCTGACGCAACTGGCAGATGTTTTTGACGGTTTGAGCAACCTGAGCGAGCTGAGACTAACGAGCAATCGCATAACAACTGTGGCCACTTCCTCCCTTAGGCCCCTTACAAATTTGATCTTCTTGGACCTGTCATTCAACCGACTGCAGCACTTGACAAATGTTCACTATGCAATCCAGCATCTACCAAATCTGCGGTACCTGATTCTCAAGAAAATCGGTGTAACCATTTTCCGGTCTTGGGAGCTGACCAATGGCACCGTGAGCTTTGCATACCTGGATTTGTCCCAAAATTACATTGATGTCTTCAGGATCAGTGCCAACGTTTTCCAAAACCTCACGTGGCTCAACATCGGCGGTTCACCGAGAACGCGGAAGTTATCGTGGGAGATTGGCGAACCGGCGGCGCTCAGCCGGCTGACCACGCTCGATATCGGCGGGCTTAACTTGGCGCCGAAAGACGCCAGAGCGCTTTTTCAGAGCGTCAACTTCTCGCTGAGCACTCTCCGGATGAACGCGATGAAAAGCAGCCTCAGGGAACTGCTCAACATGTCCTGCACCGTCCCGACGCTGACTCGCCTGCAGCTCAGACGCAACAAGCTTCGGCTGCTTGATGCCGGTCTTCTTGGGCCCTGCTCCTCCATCACGCTCGTCGAATTGGACTTTGCTGACAATCACATGAGAAACGTTGCCGACGACTCCTTCAGAGCCTTTCCGGGTCTCAGGAGCTTGACTCTCAGCCAGAACAGTCTGTCGGCGGTCCCAGCTGCCGTTAGGAATCTGACAAATCTTCTGGAACTGGACCTGAGCTCCAACAACATCAGCTCACTAGCTTGCGAAGACTTTTCAAAGCTGGGCAAACTCAGGGTGCTCGGCCTTTATCAGAACCACATATCGAGCGTGATGCCTTGCGTCTTCAAAGATCTGACCAACCTTCAGGTCCTCAAATTGCAGGCAAACCGAATCACAAAACTGAACGCCGCTTTTAAAATCTACTTGCCGAACCTTCGACAGCTGAAACTGGATAAGAATCGGCTCACCGCTATCGAAAAGGGAGCATTTGAGGGCTTGCGGTCTCTCCAGAACTTATCAATGCAGAGCAATCAACTCCAAAAGCTTGAGAACGGTTCTTTCGTCGGCCTGACACTGCTCACCGACATTTTGCTGCAATCTAACGAGCTCCAAGAGACCGAGATAACCACAGGCGTGTTCAACGATCTCGTCAATTTAAGAAGGTTGAGTTTGTTGGACAATCGCATCAAGTACAAGAGCAGTTCGGCGTTGGCCTCGGGGCCGCTTTCTCGCCTTTCTCGCCTGGAAACTCTGGCCATGGCTGGCCAACACAGCAGAGGCCGGTCCCAGCTGCCTCGCAACTTTCTGCAGGGTTTGTCCAGCCTTCTTATTTTTGACACGAGGAACGTCCAACTTGCCTCCTTGCACCAGGACACCTTCAAGCACACGCCTTCCCTTCAGAAGCTGGACATCAGCGCCAATGAGCTCTCTGATATCTCTCCCAGGTTGTTTGAGCCCATCCAGAACCTCCGCAGCCTCTACATTTCAAGAACCTCTCTTCAGTCGCTAGATTTCCTGAAGGAGGCCAACCTTACCAAACTCGAGTTCCTACAAGCACGGAGGAACCAGTATTCAGTCATCACGGAGGAACAAATGAGTTCCCTCCCGGCTCTGATCTATTTGGATCTTCAAGGGAACACGTTCTTATGCGATTGTGACAACACGTGGTTCCTCCAGTGGCTGAACAAAACCCAAACCCAAGTATATGATGCCGATAACTTTGTATGCAACTACCCCCTGCACCTTAAAGGCATGAAGCTGCTAGACCTTGACGTCCGATCCTGCTCGGTCGACGTGGAGTTCATCTACTTTATCTCTACCACGTGCGCCGTCCTCCTGTTCCAGTTGTCGGCCTTTACTTACCACTTCCTGCGATGGCAGCTGGCCTACGCCTATCACCTCTTCCTGGCTCTACTGTACAAGAGGAAGTACAGGAAGCAGCAGCCCGATTGTCTCTATGACGCTTTTGTCTCTTACAACGCCCACGATGAAGAATGGGTCTTCACGGAGATGCTGCCCAAACTCGAGGAAGAGCAAGGCTGGAGGTTGTGCCTGCACCACCGAGACTTTGAGCCAGGTAGGATCGCATTGTAGTACCACCGTTGCTCCAGAGGATGTCGCTCCTGCTCTAAAATTTTATCACCCTACAGGGAAGCCCATCATAGAAAACATCACCGAGGCCATCTACGCCAGCAGAAAAACCATCTGTGTGATCAGTCGCAAGTATCTGGAGAGCGAGTGGTGCTCCAGAGAGATTCAGGTGGCCAGGTAATAATGAGACTTTTTATTTACAATGCATTTTTTTCTAGAAATTGAAAGGTGAATTAAAAACAGATAGAAGAGAAAGAGATACATATTTTTTTTTAAAATCCAAAACATGTAGAAATGCAAAATACATAGTAGATTTTGGACTTTGAAGGCCGTTTTAAAAGATAAGGTAGTCGCCGCTATGTTCCCTGTAGCTGCTGCATATTGAATCTGTACTACCAGCATCTTTTTTTTGTACACAGGTACTTTCACTCAAGTACAGAGTTTGAGTACCTTTGCCACCGCTGCTAATAACTGCAAATCTCATCCGTATCCCGTTCCCCATGGCTCAGTTTTGGGCCCTCTGCTGTTTATCATCTACATCAGGGGTGTCCAAACTGCGGCCCGGGGGCCCTTTGCCCTTTGCCATACATTTTTTGGCGTCCCGCGGCAAATACTAAAAATAATTTTTCAATGCTGTTTAAAAAAAAAAAAAAAAAAAAAAAAAAAAAAGAGGGTGGATTAAACATTTCTAGCTATGCAAAGACACAAATTTGCAGTTAATAATTCAGTTTCAGAAATAAAAATAATTTCATCCACTTTTGCTTCGTGTCAAGGTCCAATTTGTGAAAACATCACATTAGATTAATGGTTCTTAAGTGTGGTCAGTTGACGACCGATTGTGGAGAGGCGTATCTATTATAGTGGCACACGGGTCACTATTTGCCTTGTGACTGTTATCAGTTTTCAATAAGGAACTGTACATTATGTCAACAATTTATAATTGCTTCACTGATTTTTACCATGTTTAACTCATTCACTTCCATTGACGGAAAAAGACGTCAAATGATGCATTTTTTTGCTGGTCTTGGAATGAATGTGTTAATAAATAACAAAAAAAAAGTGGCCCTTGCAGCTTTCTATTTTTCTGTATGTGGCCCTCAGAGGAAAAAGTTTGGACACCCCTGATCTACATCCTACCTCTTGGCAATATATTTTTCAAATTGTCTGGTAGGCAGATCTTTCAGCCCCTCTGCTCCTCGTCTTTGGGACACACGACCACCAGACAACCCGTAACAATTAATTCATGAACAATCTTTCAAACTTGACTCAAAACGCAGTGATTCCAGACTGCTTACTCAATTTAGTTAGCCTTTTATTATTTGCCATTTGAATTTATGTTTTATCTCCTGCCATTTTTGTTGTAGCGCTGCTTTTCTTTCTTTTGATCATTGTTGCAGTTTCTAAAGTATTCACGCAATGATATCTTCCCAGTTTTCGGTTGTTTGATGAGCACAAGGATGTTCTCATTCTGGTCTTCCTGGAGGACATTTCCGTGTGGGAGTTGTCTCCTTACTACCGCATGAGGAAGCTTCTGAAGAAGTGGACCTTCCTGAGCTGGCCCCGTGCGGCCCAGTGCACTCACCTCTTCTGGGAGAAACTCCGGCAGGCTCTGACCTCCAGAGACGACGCCGGTGCGGAACTGCTACTCCTCACCGTGGAGGGCAGAAAATGATGGACGTGATGAGGAGAAGGTAACGAAGGTGTTGATATGCCTAACTTTTCTATTCTCTTCAGTTGGATTTACACGACAAGTTCAAGAGACTAATTTCCATCCATCCATTTTTCTTGACCGCTTATTCCTCACAAGGGTCGTGGGGAGTGCTGGAGCCTATCTCGGCTGGCTTTGGGCAGTAGCCGGGGTACACCCTTGACTGGTTGCCAGCCAATCGCAGACTAATTTCCATTGAATGCCTAATACGGTGAACCTTTATGTCCCGTATATCGTGATTCATCAATAGCTGCTTTTTAAGCAATCTTTTTTTCATGGGTTTTAACCGCATACAGCCAAGTTGGATTATCATTTGGAGGACTCTTCATTATCCCACGTGAGCAGAAAATCTTCCCAAAATAAAGGTATTAACTCATTCACTCCAAGCAGCCATTTTCACAGAAGTTGTTTTACTGGATTTTGACAGATTTTTGCAAGGCCCACAGAATATTGTGTTCTATTGCTATAAAAACATGGAACCTACCAAAAGAAAGATTAAAGTCTCTTCTTTCATCAGGAAAAAAAAGTATATTTCTATCTGTTTCCGTTTTGCAGCAATTAGCATTAGAATATAGCTAAGTTTCATCATTATTCACAAATATATTTCAAATTGTATTGAGCTAATGTTAAGTTATAACTACATATATATATATATATTAGGGGTGTGAATTGCCTAGTACCTGACGATTCGATTCGTATCACGATTCACAGGTCACGATTCGATTCGATACCGATTAATCCCGATACGAATGGTCACGATTCGATACCGATTAATCCCGATACGAATTTATAAGTCGATTGTTGCGATTTTTTTCCATTCAAATTTAGAAAATACTATCAGTAAATTTGTACATGTACACTGTAAGATTTGTATGAATATATTTATCTAAAACTTGAGGCTTATAACCGTGAGCCACTGTACACAAACAGTTTGCAATCTGTTTCACATTTGAACAGCATTAAAATAAAAATATTAAGGCTTAATGTGCCGTTCATATAACATTCTTCCATGCTCAAGGTGTGAATCCTAAAAAAAAAATAAAAAAAAAGGATTCTGCCGATTATTGAATCGATTCGAGAATCGCGCGATGTAGTATCGCGATATATCGCCGAATCGATTTTTTTTTAACACCCCTAATATATATATATATATATATATATATATATATATATATATATATATATATATATATATATATATATATATATATATATATATACATAGAATTTTATTTCATTTTTTTATTTGTTTTACCTTTCACCGTGTATCCACCTCCTTTCAGTCCCATGTTTGTGCTGCGTGTTACATGACAGTGTCACAGAGGTGACAGATTAGCAGAGACAAGATTTGACAAAATTATAATTTTCGTCTCGTTTTTGTTCATAAACTAAAATAAAATTTCCATAGATGTTAGTCTAGTTTTTATGAAGTGAAGCACATTTTCATCTCGTCTTCATCAGTCGACCAAAATGTATGCTGATTTTGTCCCACTTATTGTTTATTAATGAGGGTTCTAGTCTAGTTTTAGTCCGGTGGAAAAATGTGTGTTGGCGAAATTATTTTTTTGTTTTGTTTTTGTTGATGAAATTAACATTAGTTAGATCCAATGTGAAAGCAAATCAAAATACCGTGTGTGTAATCAATGCGAGTTGGAATTCACCCCAATTGTGATAGCAAGATTGTGTCATCATGTCGTTGCAATAACTGAAGAATGAAGCAACACGGACACGCGTGATATTGAAAATCAAATCTCTTTTTAATGAATAAACAAACAGGCAACCATACCCGCACAATATAATACATTTGAGAACACAAATTGTGCTCGTACTGTGTATGTGTATTCAGAATACTACTCATGGCTGTTTATAAAACAGAACTTACATTTGTGGTCAAATAAAAAAAGCAGTGAAGCATAATTGATAGTCGTCTTGAGTTTATGCTGCTGCTGTGATGTTGGCAAATCTCTGGAGGGCTTCCGCGTTATTCCTCCTGCGCTCGCTACACGCACAGAAAAAAACAATAACATTTATTAGATTTCGAAATCAGTGCAAGAAAAAGCGCAAAAACCGTGTGGCGACGCATCGTCTTTTACTCACTCGACGCAACGCATCGCTCGTTGGGTCCAGCTCGCCGTGGGCTTGACGCACAAAAAGCTTCCTGGGAGGTGGAGGCTGGAAAAACCGGAAGAGTGAGAATGAGCACACTGCTGGAATGTCGGCTTGTTGTTCATTAACTTGAACAAAGTGCCCGACTAAAAGATAATTACGCAAGAGACAAGTCTGTATATACTGTTACACATTTTGCTTCTTGTACCACATGAAGATTTGAACTAACATCACTTTGGTGACTTTCAGTTTGCCCAATGCACAACTTGGAAAACAACCACAAAAATGACATTTTCAGAAAGGCTCAATTCAATTTCAAATAAAGTACAAGCTTTTTAGCAAGCAGCGGAAGTGTCCACTTCTCATATTACACTGTAGTTCTTCTCCATGATCAGTAGGGGGTGCAGTGATCTCCACCTCAAATCATAATGACGTCACTCCTCAGCTCATTGGATAAGCCATCAAGGCTGTTTTTGTGCACTGCAATACGTTGGCGATGTGTCATTCATTCATGAATAATTCATTGTACCTAATACTCTTCTTTACACCGTTTTTTTTGTTTGTTTGTTTTGATTTTATTCTAACAAGTCACGACAGTGTTCAATGACTTTGATATTGTTTATACTAGGTGTGTGAATTGCCTATTACCTGGCAATTCGATTCATATCACCATTCATAGGTCACGATTCGATTCGATACAGATGAATCCCGATATGAATAAAAGTCGGATTATTGCGATTTTTTTTTTTTACCCAAATTTAGAACTTACTAATCAGTAAACTTGTACATGTACACTGCAAGATTCGTATGAAAATGGATTATTTATCTGAAACTTGAGCCACTGTATTTAACAATCTGTTGCAATCAGTTTCATGTTTGAACAGCATTGAAATAAATTATTAACGTTTCATTAATCTAGCATTCTTCCATGCTTAACATATGAACTGTAACCCTAAGAGCGGCGTTTTGTTGAATATTTCCATAAAAAAAATTATTTAAATAGCGATTCGGCCGCATATCGAATCGATTTGAGAATTGCGCTCTGTAATATTGCGATATATTGCCAAATAGATTTTTTTTTTTAACACCCTAAATTTTGTTACATACGAATTGTATGCATCTGTTTCTACATCCTCATATCAAAATTTAAATTATGTTTTTTTGGGGAGAAATGTAACCCAGTAGCACCTCTACTACACCATGACATTGCTCACTTGTCCAAAAAGTTAATAAGTAGAAAAACAAAAAATAGAGAATGGTAGTCAAATTATTTGACTCAATTCAGTCAATAACAGGAATTAAAACATTATGGATTCAACTGGCCAAATATGGCCACAGTAAAGCCAAATGATACCCTTTGTTTTTGTTTTGATTTTGTGGACATATTTAACGAGTCAAAGCAATTACACAAATCACCAATGGCATGTTAATTATTGTGCTTGTTGTCTGCAGCGGATTCACAAGACTTTTGGAATATTTTGACCTTCGCTCGCGGACATTCCCAACAACCGAGTGTGAGTATCACGGTATCTTTTGTATGTTGTACTGCTAAAAAACTTACATCACGGCGTTGATGTCGCAGGACTTTCCCATGGACTGGTAGGTGTAGCCCAGCACACGTTGGCATGGCAACCGCCGCTTCGGCTTGATGTGTCTAAGACAGCAGCTGGCTGCAACCACACACACAAAACGTTGTGAAAAAGTTGCTACAAAAGTCATTTGTCATTTTACACAAAAAATAAAAAAGGCATGAGAGGCTGCGCTTTTTTTCCCTCACCTGAATGCGTGTTGCCGGTGAAGGCGATGAGGATGAGGAGTGCGGCGAACAGATAAACGGTGCGGCCTTCCATGCTTCTTCTCTGGCAGACGTCGTGCCTTTTTATTTTTTTCTTGCCTTGAGGGCGTTTTGGCGCAGGCAGGCAGGGAGATGGATGTGTGAGGGAACGCGGCCGCCTCGCACCTTTAAGTAGTCTCTACTTTGCCGGGCTTTCCCATCTCGCGGGTGGGCGGGCTGCCGGCTTGTGCAATGGCATGTGCAACCACCCAATCTGCACTTAGGGGCGGGGTCAGAATTGCACTTACTCTTTAAAAAAAAAAAAAAAAAAAAATCCACTCAGGATAAACAATGCATGCATCATCCCATGTTGACTGCACCTGGTGGAACCAACATTTTGCACTATGATGTCACAAAAGTGTCTCAAAAGCCTGATTCTTATATATAAGCATCCCAACCAGGCAAGGTTAAAAGAAAGAAAAAAAAGCTTTAAAAAGGATGCAACCTTAAAGCGATTACTTGACTCATTGAACCATTTTAAGCAGTAAGAAGATATTTTGTCTATAATTGTGATAACTTCATTATCTTTCATGTACAATTAATACTGTAAAGGGATACTTGACTCATTTAACCAATTTCAGCAGTAATAAGTTAATATTTTGTCAATACTTAATGTGTTAACTTCATTATTTTTCATGTACAATTAATATCTCCAAAAACCAATTTTTCTACTTGCTGTCGACTGATGATGACATCACCTGTGCTAACGACCAATCATGGCTCAGTTTGCTGACCAAACCCAGAAAACAGTTGAGCCGTAATTGGCCGTTACCTACTTCGTCAGCACAGGTGATGTCATCATCAGTCGACAGCAAGTAGAAAAATTACTTTTGACAGGTATTAATTGTACACGAAAAATAAGGACGTTATCACATTAATTCTGGGCAAAATATGAACTTTTCACTACTAAAAATGGCTCAATGAGTCAAGTATCCCTTTAAAAACTTTTTTTTTTCCCACTTCCTGTCGACTGAAGCTGACATCACACGTGCTCAGGAAACAGCAAACGACCAATCATGGCTCACTTCCTGAGCTCGCGATGTCGTCTTCAGTCGACAGCAAATGGAAGAAAAAAAATGGATTTTTAAAGGTATACATTGTACATGAGGATGAAGTTATGAAATTCATTCGAGACCAAATATTGGGCGCATATTGACACGCTTTCTATGTTAGTCATGTATTAGCCAGTTGATTGCATATTTTTCTTTTGCGGTTGTCTGTTGGAGTTTCATTTGGCACTTGGAATAATGAAAATAATAAATATCTGCCCACTTGTCAGACATGTGAAGGTGGCGTGATGTGACTTGCCATGTGGCATCACGATCATATCATCATCAGCCTTAATCACCTGACACTTCAATTGAATTCTATTTTTAGAAAGAGTCGCCAGAGGGATCAAAAAAAAAGAAAAAAGAAGAACAAAAGAAGGCGGAGTCATTAACACACCAGCGTGTACTTTGGTTTACAGCAGTGAATCGAATCCGGTGTTTCCTTGTTGGCGAGACGAGCACAAACAGCCGCAGATTGGCAGCAAATTCAAATTCCATCTTCAACTTGATCTTTTGCAGCTTATCACCTTTGCATCCACTTTCAAGCTTTTAAACTTTATTTATTTATTATTTATTTTCTCAGTGAATTACTGGTGTTTTTTGACCATACTTTTTAGTATACATAAATTAAAAAAAAATATTTATCTATTTATTATTATTATTATTATTATTATTATTATTATTATTATTATTATTATTATTATTATTATTAATAATAATAATAATAATTTATATAAATAAATAAACTATTTATTGTATTCACTCACCTACTTCTTATTACTTAACTGATGTAAAATGTATTTACTTGTATACAAAAAAAAATACTTGTCTACTCACTTAAAATGTTTGCTTTCTTGTTTTTCTTTTCTTATTCTGTAATGTACGACAAACTTTTTATCTATTTTTTTTTGTTGCATGTACAGCACTTTGCACACAGCAATGCTTGTTTTAAAATGCTTTATAAATTTGAGTTAAATATGGAGTACAAAAAAACAAGTCAAGTCAAAACAATGTTAATATCCCATACAATAACTAGAGCTGCTCTTTCTGGTTCAATAGATAGTTTTCAAATAATTGAATTGGACTTTTTTTGCTAGGACGTTTTTTTTTGTGTGTTTTTTTTTTCTTGTTTTTTTTAAATAGTACACAGAGTAACAATTTGATTCAGATTCATAAGTCTTTCTAATTAAAAAAAAAAAATCGGAATGTCCAGGGTGAATCTGAGCCCTTGCATTTAGGAATGTGGAAATTTGGATGCTGCCAACAATATCGCTAACAACTGGAAATCAATAAGAGTAGTTCCTTTTTTTCCCCCCAGAGTGAATAATGAGTGTGATAAGTTATTTCCCCAGACGTCATCTCAAGACAATACTTTGAATACATTGCACTCCAATTCGGGAAGAGTAGCGTGTTTGTGTGGTTTATGTTCAACGATCTTATCTTTGTTTATTCCGCTGCTTTTATGTTTTGATTGCACTCGAACGAGTCCGGTGGAAGTGACGTGCCGCCGGTGACGCATCGAGTCCCACGCAGGCCATGTTGCAACTCATAAACATGACGACACCTTATGCTGACTCTCAGGTCAACTCTGCTTCAATCGTCTTGGTTAATTTTTGATTTTTTTTTTCCATTGACGTGTGACACGATGCAACTGAAAGCTCAAGATGTAGCAAAAAAAACTAAACAAAAAAACAAGTGAAATGTACTTTTTTAGTCATGACTTGTGACTTCATTAGCGATTTACTTAAGGCTCTGTTAGCATCACGTGCTAAGCAAACTGGATGAATGGACATTGGTTTACATCTGTGCAATCTGGATTAGATCTGGATTGAAACTAGCTTTGAGACTTCAGCATTAACTCTGCATCGGCGTTGTGCATTCATTCTGCTCAAGAAATGACTTCCAAAATGGCTCGCATACAATGGATATCAAAAGTCTGCATACCCCTATTCAAATGTCAAGTTTTGAGTAGGGATGTAACAATATCCAAACATCACAATACGATATTGGCACGATGCAATAATTATCACGATATTGTGGGGAGGTTGGCCATACAAAAAAGGTCACAATATTGAAAAACAAAACAAAACTAGAGCTGCGAGCAGCTATAAAGGGCCCTCGCAGCCCGGGCCACGTTGGGGTACTTGCACGTTGGGGAAATTGCACATTGGGGTACTGGCACATTGGAAGCCGAATTTCTTTGAAAATGGCATGATAAACATGTGGATTTTTTATTTTTTTTGCCAGGTGTGATGAGTGTGTCAAGCTCAATGGGTTTTGGTGATTGTTAAGATCTGCAAAAATCAGCGTCTTATTTTTTATTTTTAGGCAATGAGTTGCCCTGATTGGTATTTTTCGTAAAAGTATATATACACACATCATCGCTCGTACTCATTGCACAATGTTGCTTTTATTGTCCATAGAGGCGATCAAAAAATAAATAAAACTAAATAAAAAATACGTATGTTTGGATCGGTCTGATACCAGTGAACATATTGAGTGGTGGAAAGTAAAAGAATATTCATAAATGACTTAATTATCACACTTACAATGAGTTTACAATTTTTGCAAAAATACCGTAAGTGAGGCATTTTTTTTTTTTATGCCTCAAGGACTAGGTGGCGCTGTATTTATAACTGAATTTTGTCATAGAGATACCTTCAGGCCTTGACTATAAATATACATTTCAAGTATGGGATTTTTTGGAGCATGTACCTGGGAGTTATTAAGCATAGCCTTCATTCACGATATTGCTTTTAATGTCCATAGAGGCTATCAAAAATACATAAAACTAAATAACAAAAATATGTATGTTTGGTTAGGTCTGATGCCAGTGAATATTTTGAGTGGTGGAAAGTAAAAGAATATTCCTAAATGACTTAGTTATCACACTTAGAATGAGTTTACATTTTTTGTACAAAATCCCGTAAGTGGGGTATTTTTTTTTTCATGCCTCAAGGGCTAGGTGGCGCTGCATATATAACTGAATGTTGTCATAGAGATACCTTCAGGCCTTGACAATAAACATACATGTCAAGTTTGGGATTTTTTGGAGCATGTATCGGGGAGTTATTAACCATATCCTTTTTCAGTGCGAAACACAAATTTTGATGCCCCGCCCTCATCATATAGTATTTCCAAAAGTCAAGAATTTTCCGTCTGTTGTTGGCTCAGGTCTTGGCATGGTCCAGGTCAAGTCATAAGTCAGTCGGATAAAACGTGTAGGAGAAGTGGGCAAAAGTATGCCCCCTGAAAATGTGCAAAAATCGTCAAAAATGGGACATTCAAAAATTCGTAGCTCACTTCCTGTTCATTTTAGCATATGGGTCCAAGAGACTTTTTTGTAGGTCTTTGGCTCCCTCATACACCTAAAAATTTTCGTAGATCTTGCTTAAACGTACAATCGGGGCTGCTTCGTTAAAAATTTCTAGGGGGCGCTATTGAGTCATTTTTGTAAAAATAGGACAATACATGATAAAATATTGCTCATTTTGCCAGGCCAGATGTGTGTGCCAAGTTTCATGAGTTTCTGCGCATGTTTAGACCATCAAAACTGGCGTTGTTTTCTTGGCGAACAGTGCTTAGCCACGCCCACAGTGATTCGCGAAAACTCACAAACTTCGTGTTGTGACATCATGAAGGCCGAAACCCTCATCTGAGCAAATATGAGGTTGGTCCAGTTAACGTGTTTGGAGAAAAATGTACAAGAAAATTCGTAAGAAAAAAAATTGCCACTAGGTGGCGCTATCAGTAAGATGAAATATAAGTTCGTAGATGTCTTTAGGGCTGGACTCTCATCAAATGTGTGAAATTTTGAGAAGATGGGATCATCTCGGTCAAGTTCATGCAGCTTTTATTGTCACGAAAAATCTTCAGACTTTGCGGCACCGTAGCGGCCACGCCCTTTGGCGAAAAGTTACAATATTCGATGTGGGGCATGATCAACATCTTAAGGATTTTCTGACCAACTTTCAACTGGATCCCTTCAACGAGCTCAGCGCAGTAGCTAAAAACGTAAAGTATGACATTTATTGTTACCACTAGGTGGTGCTATATGTATAACTGAATTTTATCATATAGATGTTTTCAGGCCGTGACTATTACGTTGCCTGAGAAGTTTGAGATTTTTTGGAGCTTGAACATGGGAGTTATTAAGCATTTGCTCTTTCTGGACAAATGAAATTTTCAAGACAATATTTGATGCCCCGCCCCCATCATATAGTATTTCTAAAAGGCAAGACTTTTTGCCCAGTTGTTCTCTCAGGTCTTGAGATGATAAATGCCAAGTTTGATATGAATTGGATGAAAAATGTTTGCAGAGGGGGAAAAAGCATGACCACAGTGAATGTGCCAAAATAGGCCAAAATTGGACATAAAAAAATTCATAGCTCATTTCCTGTACATTTTAGCTACATGGTCCCAATAGACTTTTTTGTGCGTCTCGGGGTGCTACACGTGCCTGCCAATTTTCGTTGCTCTAGCTCAAACGTGCCAGGCTTGGCTTTTATTTTTCTACGCTAGGGGGCGCTATAGAGTCGCGTTGTTATGACGACTTCATAATATAAAATTTTTCGCCGGGCCTGAGGAGTGTGCAAAGTTTGGTGAGTTTTCGTGAATGTTTAGGTCCTCAAAAATGCGATCGTTTACGGAGAAGAAGAAGAAGAAGAAGAAGAAGAAGAATAATAATAATAATAATAATAATTCGAACGAAAAACAATAGGGACCTCGCAGCGGTCGCTGCTCGGGCCCTAACAAAAGAGCTCATATTTAAAAAACAAAACAAAAGAAAAACACCCAATAAAGTGTGCTTTTAGGGGTGTGAATTGCCTAGTGCCATTCGATTCGATTCGCATCACGATTCATAGGTTACGATTCGATTCGATACCGATTAATGCCGATACGGATTTAGAAGTCGATTGTTGCGATTTTTTTTACTCAAATATAGAAAATACTATTCAGTTAACTTGTGCATGTACACTGTAAGATTTGTAGTGTTGTTCCGATACCGATACTGGTATCGGCAGAGGTGCCGATACTGCATTAAAACAGTGGTATCGGTATCGGTAACTACTCACAAGTAACATGCCAATACCATTAATTCCAACGCTAATATAGGATTTTTTATGCAGCATCTTGTGTCTTGCTGTTGCACGACATTCACTGGTATGTGACATGTTCACTGCATGCCGATCTAAGATATCCTATTGGCCCTTGAATGCTCTGAACCAATGGCAGGACAGCTTTTTCATGTTGATGAAAAAAAAAACTTAAGTATCGATATGGTATCGGTATCGGCCGATACTGCAAAGATGGGTATCGGTATCGGTATCGGGAGCCAAAGAACGGTATCGGAACAACACTAAAGATTTGTATGAAAAGGTATTATTTATTTATCTGAAACTTCAGTCTTATAAATTGTGAGCCACTGTATTTAACAAACATGTTGTAATCTGTTCCATGTTTGAACAGCATTGAAATAAAATATTAAGGCTTAATGCTCCATTAATATAACATTCTTCCATGCTTAAGGTGTGAATCCTAACCCTAAGTAAGATGTTTTGTTGAATATTTTTCCATCAAAAATGGATGTTTAAAAATTTTTATGTATGTATATATATATATATATATATATATATATATTAGATGAGGGTCGGTCCGCAACTGCCTCGGATTCAACTCACATAAAGTTCATCTGTTCTCACTCGCCTCGATAACGGGATACAATCCAGTTACGTGCGTTGGTCTCATTTGCTTAAATGTGCGATGACACTTTATAACTGACTGACTTGTTAAACATTTTCTTGGGAATTTCCACAACCAGGTTGAGTTATCCAAGTCTGGATGTTTTGGTTGATTTTCAATTTGTGTTTGTTCAATTTTTTTTTTTTTGCGCGCGCAGTCTGTCTGTCTGTCTGTCCAAAGTGTTGACGCGCAAGCACGTCAAGGAAATTTCCCCCCATTTCATCTCCCGCTTTGCTTTATCAGAGGAAAGTTTGACGTTTTGCAACCTGGCCCAGGCACTTAAACCGTAAACAAGAACGCCTCGGTTTCTATCAATCGCTCTCTCTTGATGTCAGAAGTGTGCTGATAATGCGCACGTGATGGGAAAAACGCACCGTCTTGCTCAAGTTGACGCAAGGAGGCGGAATTAAGGACCACTAAGTCAATAGATTTTTCAGTTTTTTTTTTTTTTAAGAGCTCAGAATTCAGCAGTCTTACTGATTCAACATATCATCATCATTGCTTTTTTTTGCTTTTTTTAATGTGCACATTTGTGTGTGCATGCGCATGCAAATTTGTTCTCACTAATTCCCCTGAAACTTAATAAAAATCCCATGACCCTTCACCTTAACAGGATACTTGAGAGTCGTGAAGGTCAGGAGACCAGAGGAAAGATCAAAGGAAAGAAAGATGGAACAAAGTGAAATTCAGCACCAACCAGACGCCACCTGCCACCCACGTGGTTGCAAAACCGGAATCTTTCACCAAACCCAGAAACCTCGAAATTTCCATAGATGTGGGAGATCTCAAGAGACCAGAGGAAAAACTAAAGAAAGGAAGGAAGGAAAGATAGATGAAGCATCAGGTACATCAGTTTTTTGTTTTTGTTTTTCTATGTTAGGCTACTTACTTTTGAAAGCCAATGGTTGAACTTTCCACTCCTTGGTCGAAATCGAGTTTGGCACTTGCCAATTTGCTTATCAGGGGATTTTCTTCTTTTTTTTTTTCTTTTTTTTTTGTGGGATTCGACCCTCATCATTCACTGAAAAATTGCCCTTTTCACTGTTTTTTTTTCACTGTCAGATTTGTGCTGATGTGGAGCCAAGCGCAGGGAAGCAAACGAGGCATGGAGGCTGGTACGGGGCTCAAAAAGTCATTTAATTGAACAAAAACAATGACGTACTTCTCAAAGCTGATTGATGATATCGGCAATAAGTTAAAGACATAATCGCAGCTAGCTTTAAAATATTTTATGAAGAAAACAGCACAAGTAGAATTTTGACACATTATTATGATAGAATAAGTTTTTAAAATCAATTTTTTTAAATAATGATGCTTAATTTGTTAGTTTCCTTTACTCATCAATAAGTGCAGCAAAGGCAATTTTCTTCCATGATTGCATAATGCTATGAATGCAACAAAACACGATGAGCACACATGACAACAACAACAACAACAAGACAGACGAGTGCCTGCACTAAACCGCTTTGGTCAAGTTAAGAATGAAAAAAAGCAAAAGAAAAAGCTAAAAAAAAAAAAAAAAAGTCCTAACGGAACTTTGGCGAGCGTCAAGCTTCGTCCTCTGAGCGCTCGTCTCCCCGCAGCCTCGTTCGTTCCCGGTGCCTCTGGATGGCCCGCCAGATTCGGCACAGGACGCCGCCCCTGAGGAAGAGGAGGCGGCACTTAGCTGAGAGTTTGTTTGTTTTTTTTGGCGGGCGAATTGTCGATTACCTGAGGCGGAGACAGCGTAAATCGTCTTTGGTGACGTCGTTCAGGATGTCGGTCAGTGTGTATTCTTCAAGTACAAACTACACAACGCAAATATTTACACACATGAACTGTGTTGATGTTTTTTTGAGGAGTTTCATCATCAAAAGGCAGCCCTTTTTTGTTGACGCATCAATGTCGTCACCTTGTCAATCGTGTCTGGGTCCCCCCCCTGCTCCTTCAGCCAATCGGTGAGCTGCTTGTCCGGCTCGTGGTCCGCCGGAATGTGGAAGATGGACGGAGGGGAAATGTCTGCGGGAAAACACAAACGGGAAAAGAAAGTCGAATTATATCGACGTACACGCAAAAAAATGATCGTTTGACAGCTGACTTAGTAAGCTGCAGTTATCACAAAATGATGAAGAATCTAATGCCTAGTGTGAGTATCGTTCCATTCAGCGTTTGTTTTCAAATATCCACGTTTAAGGGTTATGACACATCGTTTGCTAACGATGCTACTCGTTAGCCCTTCAATGTCGTTTTCTATTATATGTTAAGCTAGTAGATCACCACTGATCTATATATGTATATGACGGAATAGCCAGTAGGCCAAAACTTTTGAGGCGGCGAGGAGGCCATATTGCTCCTCCCAAGAAACGTTTCTCGCAATACGATCATCCTATACATTTACAGTATCCAAATTGGAGAATATTTGAGACAGTACTTCGGAGAAACAGCATCATTTGTGGTGTTTTAAATGTAGTAAACACAAACAAGAGCACTTCAGACATTTTACAACTTGTCTTAAATACATGAATAAATATGCTTAACTCGTTTGCTCCCAAAAACGTATAAATACGTTTTTTTAATGTTTTAAGTGTCCCAAAGACATATTATACGTTTTTTGCTGTTTTTTTATGCTAGAGCACATACAGAAAGCTTTGATGCAGCTTCTCAACTGCAAAGAACGGTTGCAGAAATGGTAGTTATTACACAAACAGCCAGCAGGTGGCAGCAGAGTATAAGAGATCAACCAGGGCCATGTTGCAAACGAGCTCTTTCCCCCACTGTTTTCACCAGGAATGTGAATATTGATGAAACTTTACCATATTCTAATGCTAAATTGCTGCAAAATGGAAACAAAGTCAAAAAAAATTTCCTGATGAAAGAATAGACTATGTTTTTCTATATTATTTATTTATTTTTTATTTATTTATTTATATTTTATATGTCTTCAATAACATCCTTTCCTTTTTATGTGTCCCGTTCGAAGAGCACATTTGGAGCACCTGGCGGTCTGTGACGGACTCGAACCAGGTCCAGGTCTTGCGCGCGCTGCTGCAGCGTGGCCTTCACGACCTGCTGGTACTCTCGCTCCTTGTGCAGCAGTTCCTCCAGCAGCCTGTCGGGGGCAACAGAGGACCATCATTGAGGTCCCGACGCGGCGCATGAGGTGACGTGAACATTTTTAAACACGCTTGAGTAGGATTTCATCACAGTCGTGTTCCTCTTGCGCAAGTCGAGTAGTAAAAAGCAGCCGGCGAGTCAAGTGACGCTCCCTCGCCTCGCCTGCGTCACTTCAACAAACTCAAAAGTCACGCTTGCAGGCAGTCAAGTGGACAAAAGCAATCTGCTACTTACACAATAAAACCTTTGAGTGCAGGGATGGGAAAAAAATAAAATCTAACAATCCCCTCGGAGGGTTCACAGCTGTCACTATTTTACGTCTAAAAAATTTCAGGTAAAACAATGTTTTCATGCTAACTTTTTATCATTAAATATTTAATTAAATACAGTTTTTTTTAACTGTAAAATCATTAGTGTCAGTAAATTTTTGTATTGTAAATGTAGAAAATGATTTACCATATATATATATATATATATATATATTTTATTTTTATTTATTTATTTATTTTCCTTCAACAGTGTATGTAGACCATAAGAATTCAAAAGTTGCAATTTTCGAGACAGGTGAAATGATGCAATTAAAAATTAATATTTTTCAGATGGAAAAAAATTACGAGAATAAAGCTTTACTTCATGAAAAAAAAGTTGTAATCTTTTGTTTTGCCTGCATTAAAAAAAAATCATCTTACAAATGATCGTAATATTATGCCATCATGAAGTAACAAGGTCAAATTCCTATATGAGAACAAAACCATACTTTGTTCATGCTAATTATGAAGTATTTTACTTAACAAAATAAAGATTTTTTGTTTTGACTAAAGTACATTTTTAACTGTAAAATCAACAGTATCAGTAAATTTTTGTAATTTAATTGTAGAAAATGTTTTGCCATAACTTATTATTATTATTATTATTTTTACAGTTTATATAGGCCATAGGAATTCTAAAGTTGCCGTTTTCGAGACAGGTGAAATGGTACAATTAAAAATTCCTATTTTTCAAATGGAAAAAAAAAATTACGAGAATAAAGCTTTAAAATTGTAATGTTTTATTTTGTCTGCATATTATATGATAATATTATGCCATCATGAAGTAGTGATGTCAAATTCCTATATGAGAAGAACAAAACCACATTTTTCCAAACTAATTATGAAGTATTTTGTTTATTTAACAAAAATAGACTTTTTTTTTTTTTTTTTTCCACTCATGGTCCGCCTTTTATTCTGAAAAAAATGCCTTTATTTACTAAAAATAGGACTACTCTCAAAATATACCTTACATCTTTTTCTCTTGGGAAAAAAATTGACTTTATTACACACACAAAAATTAATTAATTAATTATTTAATTAATTAATTATTTAATTAATTAACATTCACTGCCTTTGACAAGTATACTTGTCAATTGTATTTTTTAGAGCGGTGCTAAATGGGGGCGAATCTGAGCATGCTCCACTGTAAATATCAAACTTGGAAACAACTTTACTGATGCCCAACCACCGGTAGATGACATCATTGCCCCATTTTATAGGAAATAAACACAGTTTCAGAGTCCATGGGAGAAATGGCTGTATTTTGGCAAACCTACATTTTTCTGCTGTCAATTATAAAAGAACGGGACGGGACAAAAAGTAGGGAGTCTATTCTGTTATTTGGTAGATTCGGTTTATAAATAATTATTGAATGTAATATCACGTGAGTATTGGAAATGTAAAAATTTTCTATAATGACTGGCAGTGAATGAGTTAAAAAGTCCCCTATTCCCCCAAGTGACACTTTTTGTTCTCAAGGAGGACAAAAAAACAAAAAACAAAAAACAAAGCTAAGTGTTTTACATCACTATCATGACATCCTGTCCACATTTTGTACCTGCTGGTCTCCTGCTTGAGGCGGCCCAGTTGCGCCCCCATCTGGTGGTGGTGCGAGCGTTGGTGCTCGTGGGCGTGGGCCGGGTGTGGCGCGGGGTCGGCGCCGGCGGTCCCGGGCTCGGCGGCGGCGGCGACGGCAGCAGCCGGCGCCAAGACTGCGCCAAAGTCGGCCTCGTCCTCGTCCACCTCGTCGTCCTTCTCGGCGCCCTCGCACTCCGACGCCGGGCCGAAGTGCGTCTGCAGCTCTGCGGGACGAGGAGTTCGTGTCATTATGTCAAATGAAATTGGAACGGAGCACCTGTCCAGGTGAGCATCGCACCTGGGATGAGGATGGTGATGGCGGCCTGCACGGCCCTGCGGATGATGTTGTCCATGGCGAACATCCAGTGAGGTTTGATGTGATGGTTCCTCAGGACCTTGTTCACCTAACGCCAGCAAACGCCACATGCACAGCTGTTTTTTTTTTTTTTTAAATAAGAATATTTTTTAAAAATAAAAAAATAGAAAATTCTTTTTGTTTTTTTTTGTTTTTTTGTTTTGTTTTTTAAATATGTTGAATCGGTAAGCCTGCAAATGAACAATTCTGAGCACTCCTAAAAAATAAAAAATAAAAAAAATGTAAATAAAAAAAATATAATATTTATATATATACATATATATATATATATATATATATATATATGTATATTATTTATTTATTTATTTATTTATTTATTTAAAAAAAAAAACAATTCAGGGTTTGTTTGGTTTTTTGGTTTTTTTTTTAAATTTTATTCTGAATTGTTAAGACTGCCGAATGAACAATTCTGAGCTCTCTTAAAAAATAAAAAATAATAATACAAAAATAAATTTAAAAAAATTCACAACTGTTTTGTTTTTTTTGTTTTTTTAAATATGTTCAATCGGTAAGACTGCCAAATTAACAATTCTGAGCTCTCTTAAAAAAAATTAACAAAAACTAAAATAAAAAAACAAATTCACAGCTGTTTTTTTTTTTTAATAAATGATATGTTGAATCAGTAAGACTGCCAAATGAAAATTCTGAGCTCTCTTATTTTTATTTTATTTTTTTAATTCACAGCTATTTTTAATAACTCTCTTAAAACTGCTGCCTCAAAATTTTGGGAAATACTGAGTAGGACTGGGTATCGATTCTAATTTCCTCAGTCAATTCCATTTTGATTCACAAGAGTTCGATTCGATTTTGATTTTTTTTTTTCCCGATGCGATTCGCTTCACTTCAGTCTGATATCGATTAAATAATGAAACATCAATTCTTCTTAAATGTCAAGGACATGATCAAAACTGTACAAATATTACATTTCAAAGTACATTTTAATGTGTTTTATAATCACATAAGTGTGACACAAACATTGAAATCAGCAAGGATGAGATGAAAATAGTTGCATCATTCTAATTCAATAATTATAATAATGACAATAAATAAATAAATATGATAAATAATAATAATAATACTAAATAACAATAAATAAAAACAATCACAATAATGAATTGTCTAAAAGTGCAATAAGTTTATAAATAAAGTTTATAAATAAATTTCAAGAAAATTATTTATAATATTTATTTATTTGCTCTCCTACTTCTTATTAATATATTGATGTAAACTTTATTTACCTGTATACGCACGTGTTTGTATACTTGTTTTTATACTTATCTTATTCTTTCCTGCATCACCGATTTCTGTTCCATGTACAGCACTTTGTATCCAGCAATGCTCGTTTTAAAGTGCTTTATAAATAAAGTTGAGTTTAGTTTAAAAATTGTCCTTCAAAATTCGATTTTCTTAAGAATTTATGGGGAAAAGAGATTAAAGTCATCAAATCGTGTTTTATGAATTGATATCGGGCTTGAAAAGGAAAATCGATTCGATATCGATTACAGTATTCAATTTTTTTTAAACCTAGCTCCAGTACTGAGAGCAGGTATCTGTATCGAGTACTCATGGATGCAAATAGCAGCTAAAAAAATAAAAATCTGACATGGAGTAAGTCCTCCTCGGCAGTAGTTGGCGCTACACCGCGGCAGTTCAACACATCATCGACGTGAGAAAGAAACTTTTTTTTTTTTTTTGGTACACTTTTTTTGTCATGATGTGAAATGAAATTGGAGTGCTTTAAAAAAAAATTCCCCCCCAATGTTGACTCGGATGTCCTAGGCGCACGCAGCGCCGCAGGACGCACTCACCGAGTCCTGGAATCCAAAGAGCACCAGCTGGATCTGGTTGATGGAGGTGGAGTCGAAGTCCAGGTCCAGCTTGAGCTTGGAGATGGTGGCGGCCATGACGCGCCTCTCAGGGGAATGGATGAAGTCTCGCAGGATGCAGATGATCTGCTTGATGTGCTCCACCGACAGCTGCAGCTCCTCGCTGCCCTGAAACGGATGCCGACAAAAAACAAAACGCGCTTTCAACTTTGACAGTATGGGGAAATGTGTCATTGTCGAGAGTGGTCAGCTTGTCATTTTTGCTGAGTCATGGTTGCTCACTTATTTTACTCTTATATTTACCAATACCACCATTTATTAGGGATGTAATGATAACGGCAATATCGTGCTATTGATATATTAAAACTGCCGCAATATATCATCATCATGATGTCATGATATTAACAGTAGCACATCTGTTCAAAAAGTCAGGTTGATTTCCATTGTGCAGTTCTAGCATCCTCTGGTGGCTATTTTTTTTTAGTGCAGTTAAATTTTCACAAGGCATGTTTTGGCCCTTCTATGTTTCAAATCCACGTTAATGTTCAGATGACAGAGAACGTAATCTGCTTGTGAAAAGAGTTGATATGTGGAGGAGCTCAATATCTGCTTGCATTAGCAAGTAAGTGCCTCAGTATATATTTTATATATATTTTTACATATATTTATGTAATGTACAGAATCACAATATTGTGTGGGTTTTTTTAGTATGTAGTAGCTGATTTTTTTTTACAATATACATTTTTTTTGTATGACCAACCTCCCCACAATTTTGTGATAATTATCGTATCGTGACCTTCATATTGTGATATCGTATCGTGATGTTTGGATATCGTTACATCCCTACAAATAATGACCAACATTAAACGGCATGAGAGTATTACGTCCAAGTGTCCCCAAATTGTCAAGCAAAAAGGAATATTTAGTATTATTGTACGCTATAGTTTTTTGTTTTTTTTCCCATTTCCCACAAAAAAGGGTGTTGGCTTCCCCACAATTAGGAATAGACCGATTATTGGCCAGACCAATTATTATTATATATATTTTTTTTTTAATCTGAAGCTGCCGATAAAGCGGTTATGTATCTCACTGAGCAATGAGTACTTGCGAACGAATTTTGGGGTTTTCATCAGGAACTGTAAGATGCTCGCAGTCAGTTTTTATTTGCGTAAACACATTTGGAACATATTCAGACTGCAAAGATCTTTTGAGACGTTTTTCAAACCCTAACAAAAAGCCCAAATGAGCTACATTCGCATGCATTTTTTACCCAGTGAGATACGGGGAACGTTTAATTTATGGAACTATTTACATTTCCACTTTATAAAAATTCGGAACTCCCTACACTTTTTATTAAAAATAAATAAATAAAATCAAGAAATGAAGTTGAAATTTTAGAAAACTATTGACAGTAGAAATCTTTAGGGATATATTTACTGAATTTTTAATTTTTGTTATTATTTTTTTAATTTAGCTAACACATGCTAATGACCCAGGAAGCTCTGCAATGTTTTTAACAAATCTGTCAATACAGTTAAATTTGTTTTTCTTTCTTTTTTACTGCAAATGAATATTGGCTTGAAATATCGGTTAGCGGCCTCCTTGACTACTAATAATCTGTATCAGTATCGTCCTTGAAAAAAAACATATCGGTCTATCACTACCCCCAATAACACACACAAAATCTTTAAATTAAAAAAAAATAATAAATATAAATGAATCTGTGAATCCGTGGTTGCCAAACCGCGAGTAGACATGTTTAGAATTCAACTCCACAACCCTCTATGATATTTATTTATTTTCTATTAGTGAAACTCAAAGTGCATGCCCTCAGTTGCCCACTAGAGGGAGTCCACGTACCACAAATGGTACTGGTAGCGCTGTTGGCAAGAGAAGTACTTCCCTGAAATTGTTGAAAACAATCGTGTTGCGATTGGCACCAAAGTTATTTTAATGAACTAAAACTAACGAAAACACTAAAATTCAAAAAACAATTTCATTAACGTAATAAAATAAAAACGAAAATGCTTTCAAAAAAATGAAAACTAACTTTAATTACGTTTTATGTTTACAAAGGTAACTAAAACTAACTATAATGATTGCAAAAATGTCCTTTGTTTTAGTCTTTGGTCATTAATTTCATGCGTGAGCCTTTGGGAATGATTTTTAAGTGTGATTTGAAGTCGATTTATTTTGATATGAACACAGGTGACGTCATCTCGCAGCAGCCAATAGAAAAGCACCTTCAGATGACGTCAGTCCCATGTTGTTGTTTTTTTTTTTTTTTTTTAATAGTGTGCACAAGTGGGCTCCAGGTGGAGGAGTGGAACCGTCACTTCCTTTTGGTGCCGGTTGGCGTGGGTTCGCTCCTCCGCCTGGGAGACCCACGTGTGGCTTACATTAAGTGAGCTTGTGTGAATGAGTGATTAAAAAAAAGAAATAAATATCGTGCACAAGTTATACACATTTCTTTAAACAAAAAACTAATACTAAAACTAAGCACTTATTAAATAACTAAAACTAATGAATACTAACAGAAGCACTGTGAAAACGAATTAAAATTAACCAAATTAAAAAAATAAATAAATAAATAAATAAAAAATAAATAAATAAACAACGAAATCAAAAGTAACTCAAATGAAAATTCCAAAACTATAATGACCCTGATTGGCACACCTGTATGTAGTTCTCCTTGAGGTTGGAGATGACCTTCTCCTGGTCCTCGTTGAGGACCTTGAACAAAATGGCTCTCCTCTCGCTGTCCTTCTTGAGCAGGAACAGGCCGCCATCCCGGTCCTCGGGCGAGGGGGGGGCGCCGCTGCGGTCCTCCGACACCGAGCCCTCGTCTGGAACGCTGGCACGCACACACAGTCAACTCGACGCTGGTTTTTTTTGGTTTTGTTTTTTTCTTTTTATAGCGTTTGCAGATACATGCCTCTCCTGGCTACTGTGTGTGCCCAGCAGAGTCAACACAAGATAGCTAGTAAAGTTATCAAGCCTGATGATATTAGTGCTGTAAAAGGTAGTGGTGCATGCTGTGACCACAATAAGGCCACCTGCCACCCCAAACACCCAAACACACACGTTCATTCACATCATCGCTAGATTTTACACTTGAAAAATGCATATAAACTGACAAAAAAAAATGTCTTCATAGGTTTACACGGTGACGCCTCATTTATTTTGGGGACACGTTCACGATCGGTGAAAGTCCGCAATCAAAAGACCATCTTATGTTTTGTTTTGTTTTGTTTTTCT
Organism: Festucalex cinctus; assembly: GCF_051991245.1. Lineage (NCBI taxonomy): Eukaryota > Metazoa > Chordata > Actinopteri > Syngnathiformes > Syngnathidae > Festucalex > Festucalex cinctus. The sequence goes on along the minus strand of NC_135430.1, from coordinate 4,920,807 downwards.
AAGTTTGAACTTTGTAAAAGGAACTTCTTCAACACATTGTAAAAATGTATCAAAAGTACTGTGCAAAAACTTTGGCACAAAATATGTCCAATAACGTGTAATTGTACATCCACTACAGTAGGTGCCGGCGGTGCTCTCATTGTCAGAGAGTTTGCAGGAAATATTCGCTCCTGTATAAAGATGTACGGAAAACACTGATCTATATTTATATGACTGGACAGCCGATAGGCCAAGACTTTTTAAGGTGGCGAGGCCGCCATATTGCTCCTCCCAAGAAACCTTTCCTCGCCATACCATCCGATACATTTACAGTAGCGAAATTGGAGAACATTTGAGACAGTACTTCTAAAAACCAGCATGATTTATGATGTTTTAAATTTGTTAAACATAAACAAGATCACTCAAGACATTTTACAACTTGCCTTAAATACCGTACATAAATACATGTATAAATGATATGCTTAATGATGTTTAGCACAGGAGGAATCGTATATTTATTTTTTTATTAATTATTTTTTTATTAAATTGTCCGGCCTTATACTAAGTGCCGCCGAGCTGTATATGTCTCATCTGTACGTATAGCGTATAGTTGATACAGTACAGTAGTCTGCTTGCGAGATGGGAGGAGCAAAATAGCCGCCCTGTGACTTCAACGGCTTGCACGGACGGGTGTGTATGGGCTAGCAGCTATCCAGTCATATATACAGGTCAGTAACTGAAAACAATCTTGTAGACGAATAATACTATTTATAGTCATGTTGGAGGGGGCGTGAAATATTTTCTTTTCTTCTTCTTGGGCTCACAAAAAAATACTGCTACATGTCGCTAGCATAGATGGACAACCTTATTCTTCATAAATCAATAAACATAAGGACTTAATGAAGTACAATTGGATCTGATCTGACGGCAGAATGTTTGGGAACGACTGCTTGAATCTTGGCACACGCGTATGGAAGCAAGTGGCACCTCAGGTAGTTGGAGTTGGGCGGCTTGAGCAGGTTCTCCGAGCCGGAGCTTTTCTTTTTCTGAAAGAAGACGTCGTGTTTGGAGTCGCAGTCGGGACTCATGGAGCCATGCTCGCTGCTGCTGCTCCCAGTGGCCTCACACTGCAGCTGCACCGGTAGCGAAACGTGGATGTAGTCTGGCAAATGCGCAAAAAAAACAAAACGTCACCGTTACACCTTGAAAACAAACGAAGATCACTGACGTCAGTCTACGGTAAGATTCTGATCAGCAATCCAAAAGAAGCGATTTGTTGGTGTGCGCCACACCTGACGGCTTGAAGGCGATCTTGCTCTTCTTGCCCTTGGCGTTGTGTCGCACAAACGTGTCCTTCAGGAGGTCGGAGGCCAGCGCTCGCTTGTGAGGGTCGGGCTCGAAGCAGCGCAGGATGAACGACTTGGCCTCCAGCGACAGAGACTCGGGTATCTCCGGGTGGATCTTAAACATGCCCACCTGTGGGAGGGAGAGGGGTTTGAGAACGTATATGAAAATCGTACACAGCGTCTTTATATCGCCATTGGAGGCGAAACGGGTCGGCAACCTTAAACATGGCGGCTTGTGGCTCGCCCAGCTCGTGGAACGGAGGTTTGCCGGTGGCCATTTCTATGATGGTACATCCCAGGGACCAGATGTCGGCCGGGGCGCCGTACCCCCGGGGGCCCTTATCAATGATCTCTGGCGCCATGTACTGCAGAGTGCCTGCACATCCAGATATTGCTTGGTTAACGCGGAACATAAGGTCTAGTGATGAGTCTTGAGCAGATGTGGAATTTGCCCTACTTAGCAGTCGAGAGAGGACAATAAAAGTGAGGAGGAGGATGAGATAAGGACACGCACCGCCACGGATACACCGACTAATGAAAGATAAACAGCGTTCTGCCTGTGCTTGATTAGCTAATCTAATTGCACACAGCTCTGGCCAATGGAGAAAGCCAGATGGTGCATCAATGCCAATGCGTGTGCGCATACTCCAGCATGCCACCTGGAAGCGTTTCCATTGATACCACTGCATGTACTTCCCAGTCTGAAACGTTCAAACTTGTATAGCGAGCTCAGGAACAGACTTCTCAACTCGCTTTACTGAGTTTTTAAGACCACATTACTCAGAAGTACAAATTACCTGTGAAGGTCTCGGTGCAGGGGTTGACTCCCGCCAGCCGCTTGGAGGTACCAAAGTCTGAAATCTTCAGAACGCCACTGTAGGTGTTAACGAGAACGTTGTCGCCCTAGAAGAAGGATGAGTAGTTAGTAAAGTAGTTAGTAATTGATGACGAACATTGACCTGTCTTTGTCAGACCTTGATGTCCCTGTGGACGATCTGGTTCTCGTGCAGGTAGCGCAGGCCCTCCAGGATCTGTCGAGTGTAGAAGATGATGGTGGCCTCCTTCAGGGGACCCCATTTGGAGCGCAGCAATGCCGACAAGCTCCCTGGAGGGGTGACAAGAGGATGACTTACCAATTGGATTTGTTCCCTGACAGAGATCTCAACTCGATTTACTTGGTCACATCAGTTTTCGACTTCCAAATGAATTGAAATGTCGCTAATCCTCTGTAGCTACCAAATCTAACGTGAAAATCTGGTAAGTCAAGGTACAGTTGTAATTTCCTTAAAATAAAACAAGTTTGCCCAGTTACGGTCAGTTGCTCTAGTCTTAGGTACACCTACATAATCAATACGACTAAACCACTGCCAACTGCAACACACACACACACCTCCAGGGACTTGCTCCATGAAGATCTTGATGTATCCATTCTCGGAAACGGAGCCCAAATACTGGACGATGTTCCTGTGCTTGAGGTACTTGTGCAGGGCGATCTCTTCGTGAAGAGGTTGCGAGTACCTGATTGACCGAGAGAGAGAGAGAGAGAGAGAGAGAGGAACCGTTTTTATTGATACTTGTCAAGTCTTTTTTTTTTTCAATTACTCCATCAGAGCCTGATGAGGACAAATTCAAATGGATGTCGTAAATCGCAAGATCACAAGACATAGTAGTTGCCTCTAACGGAACATACTGGGAACTAAAGCTCCATCATCAGGTTTTTGGAAGGTATTTCATTAAAGGAATGTCATAAATATTTCCTTGGGTTGTCATTGAATAAACTAGCTAAACCTAGCATGCTAAGCTAACGTCAGCTCTACAGACGTGCGAGCCATGTCACCGCCAATAGACCAATATCTCAGCTAATTCTGTACCGATAAACTATCAAACTCAAAAATCACGTTACATAAACGGAAATGTGAAATGAAGGCGAGGGAGGAGGAGACGGCTAGTTCTTCTAATGACCCTGAATTTGCAGACACTTCAAGCTAATGGGAGCATTTCAGCTGTCTTCTACAGAGATGACGATAGTCTAATTTGATTTTGTGCAGTCTGTTGTCACAGTGCTCAGCGGGACGTTCCAGTTGAGGGGTTTAGCCCATAAAAACAAAAAGTCTGCAGTGTTGTCTTTGTTAAAGCCAACTTGTTTATCATGAGATTTCGCATCACCCACCTGCTGTCCCGCTCCGGGATCTCTTTGATGGCAATCCGGACTTGGTTGCTGACGTCCCTCCCTGCGTACACCACCCCGTAGGTTCCTCGCCCCAGCACCACTCGGTCACCCGTCTCGTCCGTGTCGTACTCGTACTGCCGCATTGCAAAAACAAGTGCCACACTGGAGTATGCTCGTTGCTTGACTTACAAGTACATCTTCAAACAACGAGTACGTTGGAGTTGTCAAGGTACCACTGTAGAGTCCAGTCAGTGGAAATCACCGCAATCACACTCACCTCCAGAGTGTCTCCATCTCCTTCGCCCTCCAACTCCACGGCGTTGCCGGTACCGTCCGATATCATCTCCTTCACCATGGAGCAGAACCTGAGTGGATGCGCATTCACGCGTTAATGCGCAATCGCACTAAAACGCAAAACGGAGTTGTGCTTCCTTACCGAGCGCACTGCTCCTCGGTGGAGAAATAAATCTGGAAGTCGTCAGAGTTGTCGTGGACGTAGAGGAAGCAGCAGCGCTCATCAAACTTGCTGATGCTGAAGGCAAGTTGAGATTTATAATCGTACCCCCAATCGTATCTATTGCGGTTGGTCTCTGCTCTCAAATGTACCTGATGCCTTTGATGGACATGGCGGTGAAATTCCATTCGTGTATGCCTTTCTGCAACACATGAAACACAACAGATGGCCACCGAGGAGAACAAGGACGGTTTTCAGTTACAGTAAGGGATAGATGCCTGGTACCGTTTCAGCAGGGGACACGTGCCAGATGGAGACGTTCTTCTCTTCAGCCTCATTGTTGATGGACACATACGAGGGCTGGTACACTTTAGTGGGCTCCAGAATCAGTACCTGGAACAGGAGATAAAACCGGGAGATGTCGGACAACAGTCTTGGGATACTGGATCCAGCTGGATGTATTTTGGTGTCCGTACAGGAAAACGCAGTCGGTTGGTGGTTCCCTGCGTGGCCTCCACAATGATGTCCATCCAGAAGTTGAGTCTGTCCCGTTGGGGGGAATGTTCCACCAACTGCTTTTTAAACCTCTGGATCAGTTGTAGGTTCTGCACCACAGAACGCAGGTACCTATGAAGAGGGACTACCAGTTTTAGGTGTTGCCATCAAATTTCAAATTGGTTCTTATGAGGACATCAGCTCTTACCACAGAGGTGGCTTCAGCTTGAAGAGCTTCTCAGCAGCTTGGGTGGCCTTAGGGATGTCACTGGCCAGCATGCTAACGGTGAAGAACTGGCCCACGTCCCAGTAGTTGTTCATTTTCTCCAGGGAACCTTTGCGTCCCAACAGACTGTTCAACCTAACACCTGGAAAATACAACCGTACCTTGACTGAGGAGTGTTCTTGTGCATTTGGCTTTCTGAAGATCCACCAGGCGATAAATTGAGACACTCGCTCGTAGGGATGGGAATCAAAAGGCAAGAACCAGTTGCCAGTCATTTGATTCTCCGGTATTGTTTGCATCTGCATATCATTTCCTCTTACGTCACAAATGAGTGATGATGTCACACTGAAGATGTGCCTTTTGGCTATGAACTTTTCCACTGAGGTGTCATAGCAAAAACACTAAAGTAAAGACCCGTTGTTTGGTCAACAATGGGTCTGGAAACTCCAACAAGTAGCTACATTAAGCCTGTTTGATTAGGATGCGCAATCAGTGGAGAACCAAAGGAAACTTCCCGGATGTTACTGTGAGGAAAAACTTGGACCTGATGCCTCTGCCAAGTGGTTGGATGTCGACTTCGGGATCCTCTTACCAATTTTCCTCAGTTCCATGGAGCTCTCAAACTGTTGGCCAGCAACGATGAGGAGAACAGCCAGGTTGATGCCCGAGTAGAGTGTAGGCTGCAGCTCAAAGCCCTTCCTGTACCTGCAACGGTTGTTTGGCCTTGACTTCAACAGACATCCCTCATGGATACACCGTAATTGCTAAGGCTGGACGTGTATCCTTACCACTGTATAGCATTGTCCCTGTTCTTGGTGTCCTTGCAGTCAGAGTCCAGGAAAATGTCCTTGTAGATTCGCCCGCACAGGCAGAACATGTCGGGAGCGGGGTGTTCGCATGACTGCAGGACGTGCAGCATCACGCGTAGAGCCTGCTCACGGTCACCGGGGCTGTTCCTCCTGCAAACAAGGAGACTTGAGACTACCTGAAAACTACAGTCACAAAGCATTTGAGTGTGTTCTTCCCCGTGTTACCTGTTAAGTGCAAAGGCATAGTGGAACTGGATCATGGGCTGCGTTGCCAGGTCACAAGTAGGCAGCATCTCCAGGGTCTGCACCAGTTTGACCATGGCGTCGTAGTCCTGGTGAAGCAAATAATCTGATGCATGACTCGCGTCTCGATTGTCTGGAATGATTTTATATTGACACAAGTTCACCTGGATGTCCCTGTAAGAGAAGAGCAGGTTCATGACGATGTCCTGCGTGAGGACTTCGGTGTTGTCGATGCGGAGCTTGATGCGGGAGAGCTCCTTGGCCAGCTCCTCGCCTTGATACTTCTCCCTGGCCTTCCGGATGTCGTTGAGCAAGGTGTCCTTAAAGGAGGCGCTGGAGAGACCACACACAAGTTTGAGCGGCCCATCAGCATTGAATGTCTACTGCAGGGGTTCGCAAACTTATTTTTTAAAAGTTACCACAGCATAATTTATTGTACGTGATTTTGTGAACCCCCAGTTTGATAAGCACACATCCTATGAACTGTGACATTGGTTTTCAGTTGGTGTCTGACCAGGATGTGACATGGATGTCCTTGAGTAGGCTGGTGAAGCGGTCCATCAGGGGGACGCAAAGTGGCCCCAGGAGGTTGTCCCAGCTGGGCTGCATGTACTCGCTGGCCCTCCGCTGGGCGTCGCTCTCGCAGCAGGTGTACTCGTGGTTGGGCGTCACGATATAGGGGATGAAGTAGTAGTTGCCGCTGGATGCCTGGAGGCCGACAGGGACGGGATCTTAAAATGGAGACTCCTTGCCTCAAGTTTAGAAGAAGCCTCAAGAAGTTATGTCTTTCTACTGATGAAATGTGGATACCGGCCAGCGTTGGGGTCCATTTTTTGATCATGCAGAAGATATTGTTTTGTTTTTGATATACAGCTAATTTTCCACCTGTTGGACCTAAATTTTGCTAAAAGCCCATTATTCATAGACACACTCGACACTCAAAGGGAAAACTAAAGGCAACTTTCTCTTATACTCTGCTCTCTTATACTGCCCTACACACATGTTCAACATTAAGCAATTACATGAAACATGGCTTAGCTTTAGACGGGTTTTAGGCGACGTGTGGAGGTCATCTGTTGTTATTCAGCTGTTACGACACCAACACACGCAATGGCATGATAAGTCAGTCATGTTGTGCTTCCCGCATGCTGACCTGACCAAGATCATGTTAGACGGTTAGAAGAACAAGAGTCAGTTGTTTGTTCACGTACCGTCAAGCTTTGAGCACAATGTTGAGTTTTGTAAGCGTGCACAAGTACATGTTACAAGCTCACGTCTCATCTTTTTGCGACTTGCAAGTTTTTGCGGCTTCTTTTTTTTGCACAACCAGGCCAATGTAATCTCTTGTTCCTCCTCTGTCACGGTTAGTACATGAGCGCAATATCCCAGCATGCTTTGCTGCCCGCTCCACTGTGCCTTACTTGATTGCGCAATCCAGAGCCTCGATATTCAGGAGGCAGCTGGACCCGGGGAAAGCCTAACCCAGGAGGACGGACCGCCTTCTCCACAAAAAAAAAAAAAAAAAAAAAAAATTCAGGCATTCAAAATCACTTCTTTGGAAGAACAGCTGCTAATATTTTGGAAGGGATTCTATTTCGGGAGGACATGAGCGAGCGGGTGATTGGGACAGAGCGAAGGCACGCACGCAAATGTGACTCTCAAAATAGGTCACACGTGAGTCGCACAACAGACACTTACTGTGTTCTTCTGTGCAACCATGTCCTGAAAAGCACAAAAGCAAACACAAGTCACGTTCAAAGACCAGCAAAAAGTAACACATGAGGAAATGGCGATCAATCGATGGATCAATCAATCACCTTGAGCGACTGTGCGGTGTCGGGGTCGGTGTCGTGGTACAAGATGACGTTGTTGGCCATGTCGAAGCTCTCCCTCACGCCCAAGTGGTAGAACAAGGACGGCTGGCGGAACACATCGCTCATGTCCACCACCGCGATGTCTGCACGGATGTTATGCATTTAGTTAGAAACTCTCCATAAGGCCGACATCTATTTTTGGGAAACGCTCGATTGTGTTGAGGTCAGGGTTATTATAGTTTGGGAATTTTTCATTTGACTTCGTTTTCACTTCCTTTTTGACTTTTGTTTTTTTAATTTAGTTTTAATTAGTTTTCAAGGTGGTTCTGTTAGTTTTTATTAGTTTTTGTTCTTTAATAAATGCTTAGTTTTAGTTAGTTTCAGTGTTAGTTTTAGTTTAAAAAAAAATGTGCGCAATATTTAAAAAAAACAGCATGGGAGCGACATCATCTTTTGGTGCTTTTCTATTGGCTGCTGCTAGAATACATCACTTCTGTATGACACACTTTCAAACCTTATTCTGGCGGTTAATATCAAATTACATTACCGTCCTTCATTCACTGCCAGCCATTTGAGAAAATTTCAAAACTTTTAATACCCATGTGATATTACGTTCAATAATTATATATAAACCGAATCTACCAAATAACGGAATAGACTCCCTACATTTTTGTCCCGTCCCGTTCTTTTATAATTGACAGTAGAAAAATGTAGGTTTGCCAAAATATAGCCATTTCTCCCATGGACTCTGAAACTGTGTTTATTTCGTATAAAATGGGGCAATGATGTCATCTACCGGTGGTTGGGCATCAGTAAAGTTGTTTCCAAGTTTGATATTTACTGTGGAGCATAGTCAGATTAGCCCCCATTTATATCCGCTCTAAAAAATACAATTGACAAGTATACTTGTCAAAGGCTGAGAATGAGTTAAAGGGATACTTCACTTATTTAGCCCATTATAGCAATAAAAAGTTCATATTTTGCCTATAATTAACTTGATACTTTCACTATTTTTCACGTACAATTAGTGCCTTTAAAAACACATTTTGCAACTTGCTGTCGACTGAAAATGACATCACAAGGGCTCAGGTAACCAATCACAGCTCACCTGTTCTAGGTTTGGTCATGTGACATTCATAAGCTGAACTGTGAGTGGTTACCTGAACCCTTGTGATGTCATTTTCAATCGACAGCAAGTTGCAAAATGTGTTTTTAAAAGTACTAATGGGGTATATGCCACGGAAGAGGCGGGACTGTTTTTTGCACAACAGTTTGTTTCCGGTTCGGTTTGCGACGTGTGGGCTGCGTCAAAAATACTTGTGCTTCCGACTTTGTGCTCCTGGGTTGCGCGTTCGCAACCCGGACCGGAAATAAACTGATGTGCAAAATCACGTACCGCCTCTTCCGTGGCATATAACCCATTGTACATGAAAAATAATGAAAATATCAAATTTATTATAGGCAAAATATTCATGTTTGACTGCCAAAAATGGCTAAATGGGTAATAAGTATCCCTTTAAAATCACATTTAAAATCATCCCCAAAGGCTCAAGCATAAATTAATTACCAAAAACTAATTATAGTTAGTTTTAGTTTTACTTAGTTTCGTAAACATAAAATGTAGTTTCCGTTAGTTTTTATTTATTAAAAAGCATTTTCATTTTATTACGTTAACGAAATAGTTTTTTTTTTTTCTTTAGTTTTAGTTAACCAAAATAACCTTGAAGAAAAAAAATCTCACGTGCACACAAAGTCCATAAAATTCACAGGTACTTAACACTTTACTCAGTCGTTATTTGAGTAGTTGTTGTTTTTTAAAACTGAATACTTTGAGTGCGTTTTTAGAAGACTACTTTTTACTTTGACTTGAGATGTATTCTTCTAAAGTAACAAAACTCAATTAACATTTTTTTTGTCTACTCCTACCTCAAGCTACCAAAACAGGTACTGCATGTTTACAGTACATTTCACAACATCTACTTGTTGACTTAACTCCAGAATTGTTCTCTTCACAAGTACGCTACTTTTAGTAGAAAAAAAATTGCACGCACGTCTGAAGACAATCGAAAGCTTTGTGGGTATTTCGAAGCAAGTTGAAGAAAAGCGCACGTGACGTTTGCACGTCGCAAAAGGGCGAACGAGGCGCAAATGTTGCGCAAGACTTGACTCTGACCATACTGTAGATACCTGCGTCGTAGAAGCTGTCCAACACGGAGGTTTCGCCGAAGTCGAGCCTGCCGAAGGTGACGGTGGTGAGCAGGGCGCTCTCGGCGTCGCACGCCCGCTGCAGGCAGTGCAGCGCGCCGGACTCCGGGCTGCTGGCCATCACCGCCTTCAAGCCGTCGTTCAGCACGTAGACCGCCCGCAGGGAGCGCTGCCTGGCCGGCGGGCTGGGGCTAGACAGCTCGGCCCGGTCCCGCTCGCGTTCGCGTTCCGGGACGCACATGGCGGCCGAGTGCTCGCCCGCCATGCAGTCGGCCGCCTGCGCGCTCTGGACGCCCTCCATGCTCGCTCCGCCTCCTCCTTCTCAGGAAGAGGTGCTCGTCGTGCTCCTCACCTGGCGCGGCGCACCTGTGCTCTCGGGGAGGAGATGCGAGGCGTCAGCTTTGTCCTCGCGCATCTCGCGCCTCATTAGGTCGCATCAGTGGCCCATTATCTACTCGCAACCCCCCGGGACCGGTTCCGACCAGATGAGGAGGAGGAGGAAGTGATATGACGCGCATTTCACAGTCGCTTCAGAGTGACAGTTCATTAGAATAGTGGAAGTGAAGCCGATGTAGTAGAGGTTGATCGATACAGATATCGATACCAAGTCGATATCGGATCGATACAGGCATTAAATTATCGATCTAGTTTGGTACAACACAGAACGGGCATATCACATCACGTGACTTCGTATCTCATCTTTATAGTAGAATACGTGAACACGCAGTATTGTACTTGAAAAAAAAGTTGTTGTTTTTTAATGTTTTCATGTTTTTGTTATTTTGTTTGATATTTGTTGTTGCATGATAATCTTTTACATCTCGATTAAAAAGTAGTGATGAAGGCGGCATTTTTTGTTATTTTTTATTTGTATTTTCTGAACAGTATATGATAAAATATTTGTTTAAATCACTTTTCCTATGATCACTTTGTGCACTTTCACTCATTTGATCCCAAAAACGTATAAATATGTTCTATTTTAAATGTATTAAAGGGATAGTTGGGAGTTTTGGACATGAATCTCTATTTCTTCCTCACCTTCCAGTGGTGTGCGATCAGCACTGACTTACCCGTAACAGCGTTCTGTGACACGAGTTCTGGTCCGGTTTTGCTCGAGAGGAAAATAATGCGGCAAGTTGGCTGTCGTCAAGTCAATAAAGCGTTTTTCTTCTAAACACAATTTGTGTTCAAAAGAGTGATACATTTGCATAACAAAATTCCCTCCTGAAAAAAAGTCAGACTCCATTACCACCGGCCACTACTTTTCTGTTTGTTCGTATCACTGCGTGTCGCCCTGTAGACAGCTGACAGTCGTGCCTTCCGCCTTCAAAAAGACAAACAACTTGTAGATTAGTGCAGCCTCTCAACTGCAGTGAATGGGTGAAAAAAAATTGTAGTGATTACAAAAACGGCCAATAGGTGGCAGCAGAGTACACCAGGGCCATGTTGCAAACTAGTTGATTTCTCCACAGTTCTAAAGATTTGTGACTAATGATGAAACTTTGCTATATTCAAATGATAAGATAGAAATGTAATTTTTTTCCTGATGAAAGAAGAGACTCCAATCTTTCTTTTGGTAGGTTCCATGTTTTTATAGCAGTAGAACACAATATTCTGTGGGCGTTGCAAAATCAGTCCAAATCCAATAAAACAGCCGGGAGCGAAGGGTGTTGCTTCAGTCAAAATGGCTGCCAGTCAATGAGTTAAGAATGTTAAAAAAAAAAAAAAAATGTTGTCATGGTTGGAATGTTTCTGGGGAGAAAAGCATTGATAAAGTATTTTTTATTTATCAATTAACTTTGTCCTATTTTTTTTTTTTTAAGACACACAAAAATACTTAAATGTGGAAATTTGATTGTGAATAAGCAATTCAATGATGACGCTACCTTAATGTTTTTTTTGTTTTTTTTAATTATACGTATACTAAAATTTTCAAAAGGATTCATATTGATATCAGCGATACTGGCCCTGTATTTACTTGATATTAGATTGACACCAAAAATTGGAGTATTGCACACCGCTATGGAGGACCAAAATCACCAAAATTCAAAAGAAATAAATAACTAAATAAATAAATAAATAACAAAAGGTGAAAATACAAATCTCTCTCTCTCTCTCTCTCATTCTGACTATATATATATATATATATATATATATATATATATATATATATATATATATATATATATATATATATATATATATATATATATATATATATATGTGTGTGTGTGTGTGTGTGTGTGTGTGTGTGTGTGTGTGTGTGTGTATACACATCCATCCATCCATCCATTTTCTTGACCGCTTATTCCTCACAAGCAGGGTCGGCCCTACATGATTTGGTACCCTAGGCGAAAATGTACATGGTAGCCCCCCCCCCCAATCCCATAAAAAAAAACACACACACAAAAAAAAAATTATAGATATATTATATTTAATAGCACACCACACAATAAATACCAAATTCCACAAACAAATAAAAATAAGAAAAATAACAGAAGTACAATGCAATGCAACTTTTTATTGCAATTTTTGCAAAATGACAGTATTTAAAACCTCAAAATGTTTTCACTATGTACATTAATAATTGTGTAAGATACAAAAAATAGTAAATGTATCAATATACAAACTTTGATAAATCGTAAAACTTTGGCAATAAGGTGATTCACAGATAATGTGAATAGTGTGCAAAAAAACTTCACTAAATAACTTAGGAACATAACGGCAAATACTTAAAATAGTGCACGCCGGGACCTCCTTGCAGCAAAGGCATCAATTGGTGCGTCAAAGGATAGCTGCCTGGATACTTCTTGATTGATGCTGATAAGTGCCACTCTAGTTAGACGTTCTTGTGACATGGTAGACCTTAAATAGTTTTTTATTAGTTTAAGCTTGGAAAAGCATCTCTCAGCTGATGCTACAGTCACTGATATGGTAGCAGCCACTCTGAGTGCTACCCACATGTTGGGATAGATTTCTCGAAGTTTTTTCTCCTCTAGAAAAACTAAAAGTTCCATGCTTGACATATTGGATTTTGGCCAGGTAAGAAATGACTGCATCTCTGCTAAGAGTTTTTTTTTATTATATTTTTTTTATTTTTTTTTTTATTAGAGTACATATTGCACAAATAAGTAGACCCCGAGAAAAAGGCTTGTTAATTCCAGGCCTAGCAGACATGTTGCTACCCATAACAGTCATGGAGCTCATAGAAAATACAAGATGTAGTCGTTTTTGTTGTGGGTTTTTTTTTTTTTTTTTTTTTTTTTTTTTTGCATTAGTTAATTTGATTAAATTGAAGATTTTGTAATCTATGCATCCTATTACAACCTTACTTTCATGTTGTGAGTCAAGTGCGTATTCTACAGAAAACATTTTGTCAATATTTTGGAAATTGTTCTTATGTTTATTGAGATATTGAACATCCATCCATCCATCCATTTTCTTGACCGCTTATTCCTCACAAGGGTCGCGGGGAGATATTGAACAAAATCTTTACATTTTTCAAAGGTGGTATACTCATATATGCTGAGCACTGTACATGATGCAGCAATAGCTGATATAACTGAAATAGTCACCTGGATCGAGAAGATCGAGCTTTGTGTCACTCAAAGTACTGCTGATTGGTGCTTGACTGGCTGTTGCTTCAGCTGTACATTAAACAAAATACATCACTTCAAATTATTTTGGTGTTAAAGCAGGGAAAACAAATCCATTTGCATTATGATAGAATACAATGTCAGAAATTATGGCTGTTTGTATTAAATGCACCATCCATGCACTTACATTCAGTAGCCTTCGGTGAAGATGACACTGAAGGATTGTTTACCACAGCTTCTGCAGGTGCTTGTTGTGGCTGCAAATATTTTCTCAGCGCATCTAGTTAAAACAAAAATGCATTTACTATATCGATGTTTACATTAAACCAGCACATAATTCTTATTTTCAATAAATTAATAAATTAATGTGGTTATGTGAAACAATGACTTGTGTAAATCCATTTGCAGGTATCGGGACTTACTGGCTGTTTTAGTTTAAACTCAGCAAGCGTTGCCCCACTCTTGTGTGCAAAGTAGCTACTAGCATGGATGTAATGGTGCAGTAAACAAGTTACAAGCAAGCTAAGAAGCTAACGCTATTTTCGTGTTTATTTTATAAACAATGATGATTGACTGACATACGTACCTCTACCCTGGGCCCGTTTTTCCTCCTCCTCCTTTCGCCGCTTTCTTAATGCAGCACTTGAAGGCTTGGACCTTTTCATTGTTGTCGATGTCAATGTATAAACAACACAAGTGTGCCAACCATCTATCTTTCTAAAGTGCTGCCACTACACTCTGAGATGATATACGACCCCTCCCCCTACCTTTCATTCATTGTAAGCGGCAGCAGCGGGTCAGGTTCAGGGCGCCAGGACAGCAGGTTGTGAACTCACAGTCATTTATTTGAAATAGAAGTAATAAAAAAAAAAATGGAACTCAATAAAATATATTTGCTATATAACATTTTATGCTAGAAAACACGAGAGGGGGGGAGGGCTTTTTGTGTTTGTGTTTTTTAAATTTTATTTTTTTTCCTTTCTGCAATTTGGCGCCCCCTCCACAAGATGGCGCCCTAGGCGACCGCCTAGCTCGCCTGTAGCCTGGGCCGGCCCTGCTCACAAGGGTCGCGGGGGGGTGCTGGCGCCTATCTCAGCTGGCTCTGGGCAGTAGGCGGGGGACACCCTGGCCTGGTTGCCAGCCAATCGCAGGGCACACAGAGACGGACAACCATCCACACTCACAGGCACACCTAGGGACAATTCGGAGCGCCCAATTAACCTGCCATGCATGTCATTGGAATGTGGGAGGAGACCCACGCGGGCACGAGGAGAACATGCAAACTCCACCCAGGAAGGCCGGAGCCTGGACTTGAACCGGAGTCCTCAGAACTGGGAGGTGGACATGCTAACCACTTGCTCACCGTGCCGCCGTGCATATATATAAATATATATAAATATATATATATATATATATATATACACACATTTATTTATTTAGCATTTATATATATTTTTTTAATTTTGGCAGTTTTGGTTCTCCATAGTGGTGTGAGGTTGAAAATTTTAGTATATAATTAAACAAAAAAAAGGTAGCTGCATCATTGGATTTCTTATTCACAATCAAATTGCAACCTTTTTAGTGTTTTTGTGTTTCTTTCTAAAAAAAAAAAATGGACAAAGTTAATTGATAAATCGAAAATACTTTATCAATGCTTTTCTCCCCAGAAACATTCCAACATGACATTTTTTTTTTTACATTCTGAACTTATTGACTGCAGCCATTTGGTGACAATTTGAAACTGTTAGTTGAGTTGAAAAGCCTCATTTAAACAAAATTAGCGATTTATGGCTATCTTTTGACATCTCCGTGCCTCGCAATAAACGTGTTGAAATTATAACATTTTCTTCTCACGTGACACTGCCGCTTGCAGCCACTAGGGGGCGGATTTACAGAAGGTTGGGGGACAAGGCTCTGCCCTGTAAGTAGCAGTTTTGTTTCATTCCTGAAATCATTTGTAAACATTTCACGCACCGATTGATTATTGACGCTTGAAATAATACATCGCACACATACAGTACATAATAGTATCTTTATTCCACTGAAATATAAAAGTATATATTTATATATTTATTATAATCTTTTTTTTCTCATCACTTATCCCGGACCAAGTCAAGAAAACAATTTGCAGCCACGGTTGTTGTTTTTGTTTTGTTTTCTTGTCGTTTGTGTGACGTCAAGAAGGAAAAAAAAAAAAAAGAAGAAAGAAATCGCGTGAAAAGAGGAAGGCCACCGTGATGTGTTGCCATAGATTGTGTGCACAGACGTCGTATGAGGAGGACGCAAACAGCCGTGCATGTTAGCGCACATTCTCCCACCATGTCGCTAACGCGACTGCTAGCTAAAATAAAAAATAATAATAATAATAAAATTTGAAAAAAATAAAAAAGTGCCAGTGCCGACTTGATTCGACCGCACAACTCAGGTAAAGTTACAAAAAAAGTGGACAATATTTTCAAATCAACAACTTCACGTGTGTATAAAGGCAAACTAGACATCATCGTCATCATCACAAATGTGCTCATGTCATGCAATTAGCGCAAATTTGTAGTAAAGCTAACTAACGTTTTGGATCGCGAAAGATGAGCTTGAGCTAGCTTGTCTTGTCATTGTTGTGCCTGTGGGTGGCGCCCTCGCTGGCTATTTGTCAATGGAATGTACAGTCCGGTGAACTCCTTCAGATGTGTGTCGTTAGCACTAAGCTAACCATCAGGTCAAGGACAAACAATATTCAAGTTAAAATTAAGTAGATTTTTTTTTTAAAAGTTTTTGTCAAACAAGTCAAGCTAAAAAAAAAAAAAAAAAAAAAAAAAAAAAAAAAAAAAAAAAGACACCATCTTGCTATTACATGGTGCTATCAAAAGATCTGAACTCTGAGCATAAATAGACCCAATCACAAATTAGAATTTTTCAATGAACCCAAAATGTTTTCAAATGAATTTAAACCAAAATACCCCAAAGACAATTATCCTACTGAGATATAAGTTGGCAAATTAGCATTAGCAACATATGAATGCTAAAGAAGGACAAAGCTCAATCTTGCTTTTAATCATGTGCCTCTTTGTGAAACTGACTCGTGCGCGCACGTACACACGCAAGTGTCAAGAGGCGGGAAGGCCGCGGTGCGTGGACGCACGACAGCGCAGCAGCGGTCCGAACCGACCGGCCCGCGGGGGTTCCGATGGGCCTTCGCCACCCGATTTCACGCCAGCGCCTCGGAGTCGCCACGGCAACACAGCGGCCACCCGCCAGTACCGACGAGCGCCAGGAAAGAAGAAGAAAAAGGCTGCTTCGAAATGAACAGGAAGAATGTGACGTAAACACAAGGTAAGGCGACATCATGGTGGGGGGGATTTAAGGTCATGTTGTTGTTGTTGTTTTGAGTCCAGCATGCTCGTTGGCGATCATTTTGGCACAAGCGTCATTTTGGCCTGGACTCATTTGGACAGGATCTTCTTGATGTGCTCCACTTCCATCTGTCACAGCAAACAGACAGACAGACAGATGACATTTCAGCACAGATTCGGGTCACATATTACTTCATGCTACAATTTCAAACCTCTTTTCAATGTGTAATTCCACTTATTGTCCAATGAAAAGCGTGTACTGGATATAGATGTCAAGATTTGGTGACTTTTAAAAAGTTGCTGTTCTCACTCATGCCACAAGATGGCGCCAAAACAATTACACATTCATAGTTGAGCATTTTTGTTATCTACGGAAGAAGATTAGGGCCATGAAGAGAGAGAAAAGACTTTAATCTCAGCATTCTGACTTTAAAGTAAGAATTCTGACTTTATTCTCAGAATTCTCACTTTAAAGTCAGAATTCTCACAATAAAGTCAAAATTCTGACTTTAAAGTGAGAGTTTTAATCCTCTTCCACAGTTATCGTCCATTATCATTATAGTTCTTAATTTGGCACCCCCCGGTGGAATTTTGTTAGTGTTAGGTTTAATGGATTAATCAGTGTTTTGTTTTTTTTCATCAGCGTTTGTTGATCCTTGCACCTGTTGAAAAGTGAAGCGTAAAATATATTTGAAGTTGTCTCCTGAGGTACTACGGAATGTGACAGATGTGACCTGTAAACCGAGTCGTATCTTCTTCTCCTCGTCCAGTGTGCCGGCCAGTTGCTTCATCTCCTGCCTGTGCTGACTCTTGAGCAGCTCCACGGAGCCGCGCAGCTCTCGCAGCTGCCTCCGCAGGTCCTCCAACGTGGGCGACGGCGACAGCCGCAGCTCTGGCGACGGGCCGGGGGGCGACGGCGAGGCGGAGCGAGGGCCGGCGGCCGCGTTCAAACACGATGACGTCGATGACGTTGACGACTTGGCGGCCGGCTGGGATTTACTCTCGGAGACCTGCGCTCACATGAATACAGACAATTTGGCGACCTCTACTGGATGCAAATGGCAAGTACAAAAAGTTTTGTGTCACTTTGTACCTGTTTCTAGTCGGTCAAATAATGACTGACTTTTTCCCTTTTGGATTGCCAATTGAAAATGGAAGGAAGGAATAACACACGGCTTGTGCACTCTCAAAACAATTGGGTCAAAAACAACCCAATTATGGCTCAAAAATGGACATGCAAATCCTCTACTTGGGTCATTTGGACCCAACTTTGAGTCCAAATTTGGCTCATTTTGAATAAAACAATCCAGAAAATTGGCTCAGATTGTCAACTTGGGTCAGTTTGACCCATTTTGAGGTCAAAAGTTGCCTCATTGTCTATAAATCAACCGAATCCTCTACTTGGGTCAATTGGACCCAACTTTCTGAGTTGATTTATTTAAAAAAAAACAAAAAAAAATTCATTTTGTATAAGGGGAAAAAAAAACAAAAAAAAACAGGAAATTGGGTTAGATCTTCTGTTCAGGTTAATTTTACCCGACTTTGGGTCAAAAATTGGCTCATTTTCTATAAAATAATCCAAAACATTGGGTCAGAATGTCAGATCCTCTACTTGGGTCAATTTGACCCAACATTCTGGGTTAATTTGCACACAAAAAAAAAAAAAAAAAAAACAGAAAATTGGTTAGATCTTCTGCTCAGGTTAATTTTACTCAACTTTGGGTCAAAAATTGGGTCATTTTGTATAAAACAACCCATAAACGTGGGACCCTTACTTGGGTCAATTTGAACCAACTTTCTCGGTTTTGAACCCACAAAAAAAAAAAAAAAATCTTATAACAACTCATAAAGTTGGGTTAGATCCTCTTCTTGGGTTCATTTTACCCAACTTTGGGTCCAAAATTGGGTCATTTTGTATAAATTTGGGCCGGAATGTCAGACGCTCTACTTGGGTCAATTTGACGGTGACCCAAATTTCTGGGTTGATTTATACCCCCCCCAAAAAAAGTTAATTTTGTATTTTTAAAAAAAGAACAAAACAAAACAAAAACAAACAGGAAATTGGGTTAGATATTTTGCTCAGGTTAATTTTACCCAACTTTGAGTCAAAATATTGGGTCATTTTGTATAAGACAACCCATAAATGTGGGTCCGATCACCTACTTGGGTCAATTTGAACCAACTTTCTGTGTTTTGACCCCCCCCCCCCCCCCCAAAAAAAATATTTTTTGTATATAACAACCCATAAAGATCCTCCGCTTGGGTTAATTTCACTCAACCTTGGGTGAAAAGTGGGCTCATTTTGTATAAAACAACTCATAAATTTGTGTCTGATCCCCTACTTAGGTCAATTTGAACCAACTTTCTCGGTTTCTGGGTTTTGAACCAAAAAAACATAATAATAATAATAATTTTGTATATAACAACTCATGAAGTTGTGTCAGATCCTCTTCTTGGGTTGATTTCACTCAACTTTGGGTGAAAAATGGGTTCATTTTGCGTAAAACAACCAATAAAAAAACAGTGTCAAATGGACCCATAAAGTGGACGGGTCCATTTTTTGATCCATAATTGGGTTACTTTTTTCGCCTTAACTGCGATTTGTGGCTTACCGCGATGACAGGAAGTCCTTTCCTTGCGGAAACCTCCACAGGTCTGGACTGGAGAGCTTCTGGCTCGTCCTTGGCTCGCTCCGGTGCCGGCTGGTCCGCGTCGCTGCTGCTCAGTGACGACTGTCGAGTTGGGAAAAAGGCACACAATCAATCAATCAATACATGTCATGAACGTGAGTCTTTCTCCAGCCAACAGAGGGCGCTTTTGCCCCTTTTAAAATGAAATCGATTCATTTGTTGGTTTGCTCCAGACGTTTTCTCACCGACGTGATAATCTGTGAGCGAGGCCGACGGTCGGTGACTCTCGGCCGCGACGCCGTCGGGTGACTCAGCTTCTCCGCCGACGGGACCACCGCGTCCAGGTCCAAGTCTTTAAAAAAAAAAAACACACATAAACATGTGAAAAAAAAATGAAAAAAAAACGACGCGACAACGTCAATGCAATCGTAGCGCTCCGTCCTCACCCGTGCTCTGGGACCTGTCGGGAGCGCATTCAGGTGTCGAAGCCCCGCCCTCCGACTTGGGGCTTTCACACCTGAGCAGCAAAACACACAAAGGTTAAGGTGGGTTGGGGGTCACTCGAGATATTCGGCAGACGCGTTACTGACGCCAGAGCGGGCGGTCTGTCGGGTCGCCTCGGCGCTTGCTGGGAATTGGACGTCTTTGGAGGGAACGTTTTCTTGGGGAGGACCGTCGGCAGGGACGGCTTGAGGATCTCCTCACCTGCACACACACACACACGCACCAACATTTGTGTGACTCTTGCGTTATCCAATTCGGAAGCAACCTTTTTTTTTTTTGGAGGGAAACAGGAAGTGGAATTGTTCAAGTAGAAGTTACTAAAGGAGACAAATGCTGTTAAAAGCAAGTTTAGTCGAAGAAGAATATTACAAAAAAATGAATGATTTCATGAATAAATTGAAAAAGTTGATGACTGTTAAGAAAGCGTCGCAGTTTGAGTGAGAGCAGGTGGGCGGGACCAACGCGCGGGTACCTCGATCCTGGTCTCGGTGCGGCAGGTGCTCGGGCCGCTCCGGCGGAACCTTCTTGCCGTCCCACTTTTTCTCTAACGGTGGTCACAGTTTTGGTCTTGTCGTCATTTTCTTTTTCACACACGTCAAGTGGAGGGAGAGGGAGAGGACGGATATTTTCTTACCTGCCGTCGTCATGTGTTTGGCTGACGCCGCAACGGGAGGAGGCGGCTTCTTTGGTCTCTGAAATAGAAAGATGGAGACCCACTGACCTGTATTTATTACTGGATAGCCGATATAGCACATACACGCCCCGTGCAAGCCGTAGAAGTCACAGGGTGGCCATCTTGCTCCTCCCACCTCGCGAGCAGACAACTGTATCAACTATACGCTATATGTACAGGTGAGACGTATGCTGCATTCGAGGATGGTCGGAAGTCGGAAATATCCGAGTTCAAACCAGGAAGTGCGTCCAGGAACTCGGAAATTCCACTTGCGAAGTCTGACTTCACCGGCGGACTACAATGTGACGTCACTCTGAATGGCAAAACACAATTTACTCGAGTATAAAAATAGATAGCTTTCTTCATTCATAAATATTCACCATAACTTCATCCTTTTTTTTTTGCTACATAACTTCAGCTAAAAAAACAATAAATGAAGCAAAATTGCAAAAAGGTAAGTTTCCTGGAGGTCAAATTGAGTTTTGCGGACCAAAATAAAACAGAATTTATCACTATTCGCCATTTTGGTTGTTTACTTTCACCTCGAACGCTTTGAGGTCGGAACTGGGAAGTTTCAACTTGGATATTTCCGACTTCCGACCATCCTCGAATGCAGCATTATACAGCTCGTAGGCAGTTAGTATAAGGCCGGAGGCGGGGTGGGTGTTTGTATCGGGGTGCTTACTAGTTTTTAACAGGTAATAATAATAATAATAATAATAATAATAATAATAATAATAACAAACGGACAGTATGTGCTGCTTTAAAGACCCCCTTATTCTTTTATCGCTAAGTTCCTTCGACCCCAATATGATTATTTTATATTATAAAATATACACGTTTCCTCCTGTAAACATCATTAAGCATATCATTTATACAGTCCTCTTTATTTTGAACAAATTGGAAACAGCATAAATAATGCTCTTTCGACTAAGTAGTGTCTCAAATGTTGTCCAATTTGGATCCTTGTAAATGTATAGGATGAGACGTTTCTGGGGAGAAGCAATATGGCCGCCTCGCCACCTCAAAAGTCTTGGCCGATCGGCTGTCCAGTCACATAAATATAGATCAGCGATTGGGACACCCTCTTACTCAACAGGTTTCTTCTTCATCTTATTGAGACGTTTTGATGCCTTGTTAGCTCCCTCTAGTGGTATGCCAATGAATCGCTGCTTGTGTACAGGAAGTAGATTTGCATTGACAGGAAATGTTTTTGTTGTTGTTGTTGATTTTGTTATTTGTAGACCAGGAAGTGAAAGTGTCCCCGAAGAGCGCCATCTGCCTACCGCCACATGGGGGAAAAGATTTTATTTTATTTTTTTACCTCTTTCTCGGCTTCCAGCAGCTTGACAAAGTTGTCTGGGAAGACGCCCTGCCGGCCGCCCGCCTCGCCCATCCACCAGCCTGTGTCGGCGCACTCCTGCACACAAAATACGCCGAGTGAGGACCAACGTTATTGTTATAGTTTGGGAATTTTTTCATTTTACTTAGTTTTGATTTTGTTTTGTTTTTTTAAATTGAGGTAGTTTTTAATTAGTTTTCAGGGTAGTTCTGTTAGTTTTTATTAGTTTCAGTTATTTAATAAATGCTTCATTTTAGTTTCAGTATTAGTTTTATTTTTTTATTTTTTTTAATGTGTATTACTTGTGCGTAATATTAAAAAAAAAACAGCATGGGAGCGACGTCATCTTTTGGTGCTTTTCTATTGGCTGCTGCTCAATGACATCACTTCTGTGTAACACACATTCAAACGTCCTTATTCCACTTAATAGTCAAAATAAATGTACTTAAAATCGCATTTCAAATCATAACCATAAAAAGCTCATGCATTCATTAATTACCAAAAACTAAAAACAAAGGACATTTTTGCTGTATTTTTAGTTAGTTTTGTAAAAACCAAATGTAGTTTCAGTGAGTTTTGTTTTTTTAAAAAGCATTTTTATTGTATTTTGTTAACGAAACTGTTTTTTTGAATTTTATACTTTTAGCTTTTTCTGTTAGTTTGAGTGAACTAAAGTAACCTTGGCGAGGCCACGCCTCCAGGTTGTTCGAACAGGTTTCCAATCACCTTGGTGATGATGGCGATGATTTCGCCCTCCTTGATGGTCAGCTCGTCTTCGTTCTGCGCTTCGTACGGAAACAGGACTTTGCACAACTCGCGTCCTGGAAGCACATTTGCAAAAAAAACAACAACAACAACAAAAAAACGCAAGCGAGTGAGGACGAGCATTCCATGAAAACGGACGGACGGACGGATGGTCGGACGAGCTGGAGTTGACCTTTTGCTCTGCCATCGGGGTCGCCCTTCATGTTGTCGGGTGCTGCCGAACTCGCCGTCTTCCACTCGCCAACCTGCAAGTCAAAAAAAAAAAAAAATCTAACTTATTTACAATCACTCGTCGATCAGCAACGAGACAAAGAGAGACAGACCGGCTTGGAATACTTTGAATTTTTTCATCATAGTCCCTTTATTTTAATGATTAGTTGTAGTTTTCAGTGCAGTATTTTTGTGTGTTTTTATTAGTTAGATTTTTTTCAAGAATGCTTTTAAGTTGAAGTTTTGTTAGTTTTGATGTGAGCATTGTTAGTGTTCGTTACAGGGATGTAATGATATCCAAACGTCACGATACGATATTGCGATACTGAGGCCACGATACGATAATGATCACGATATTGTGGGGAGGTTGGCGATACAAAAAAATAAAAGAGGTCATCTAAAAAAAAAAAAAGTGCTTTTGTATATTACAGCAATGCATATAAACCACCTACAATCTGTAATAAGACTTAACTCATTGACTGGCGGCCATTTTGACTGAAGCAATCCCTGCTGTTTGACTGGATTTGGACTGATTTTGCAAGGCCCACAGAATATTGTATTCTATTGCTATATAAACATGGAACCTACCAAAAGAAAGATTAGAGAAAAAAAGTACATTTCTGTTTCATCATTATTCACAAATGTGTTTTAAACTGCGGGGAAAAGAGCTAGTTTGCAACATAGCACTGGTTGATCTCTCATACTCTGCTGCCACCTGTTGGACGTTTTTGTAATAACTACCATTGCTTCAACCATTCTCTGCCTTATGTATGCTCTAGCATTAAAAAAACAAAACAAACAAACAATCAAATGTATAAATACCTCTTTGGGACACTGGTAATATTTCAAATAGAACGTATTTATACGTTTTTGGGAGCAAATGAGTTAATATTGAGACATTTATTTGCTAATGCAAACACACATTGAGTTCCTTTACATATTGACTCGCTTCACAAGCATATTACATATTATTCATCAGACCATTAGCATGGATTTTAAACAGAGAAGGGCCAAAATATGCCTAGTGAAAATTAAACAGCACTAAAAAAATGAGCCACCAGGGGGTGCTAGAAGTGCACAAATGGAAATCAACCTGACTTTCTTTTGAACAGATGTGCTGCTTTTAATATTGTGACATGCTGACGACGATATAATGTGTCACTTTTAATATCGCGATATTGCCGTTCTCGTGACATCCCTAGTTGTTTACCGATAATGGAGGTGATGAGAATGTGTGTGAAAAGTCTGAGTCAGAGAAGTGTGTGAGAGTGAAAAAGTATGGGGTGTGTGCGTGCGTGTTAAAGGGGTGTTTGTGTCGAGCCGCTCCACAGTGTTTATGGAGGAAAAGACTCACAGGGCTGCTTTTGTCCCCAACACACACACACGCTGCTCTGTCCATAGACGAATTCCCCCTCCCCAATTTTCACAGAAGCAAACCCCTTCGCTCCCGCCTGTTTTATTGGATTTGGACTGATGTTGCAAGGCCCACAGAATATTGTGTTCTATTGCTATAAAAACATGGAACCAAGCAAAAGAAAGATTAAACTCTCTTCTTTCATCAGGAAAAAAAAAAAGGATATTTCGATCTGTTTCCGTTTTGCAGCAATTAGAATATAGCAGCGTTTCATCATTATTCTCAAATCTGTTTAAAACTGTGGGTAAAAGAGCTTGTGAAAACATAGCCCTGGTTGATCTCTATTACTCTGCTTCCACCTGCTGGTCGTTTGTGTAATAACTACCATTTCTGCAACAGTTCTTTTTAGTTGAGAGGCTGCATCAAAGCCTTCTGTTTGCTCTAGCATTAAAAAAAAAAAAAAATGAGCAAATGAGATATAAATAAAGATGACTTGACTTCGTAGGAAAGTCTTGCTTCGGCGCCATTTTGTGAAATCTACGTGCCAAAGAACTACGTTGGAGTGATGGGAGGAGCTGTTATTTCTTTCTGCAATGCCTTTAAGATGCCACAAGATGTCACCATTTGCTTGTGTCAATAGAAAAGAAGTTGAGTGATACAGAAGGTGCGAAGAATTATGTTGACATGTTGATACTAGGGGTGGCTATCTCACGATACAATACGATATGCGATACAAGACTCACTATAATGATCTCACGATAGGACGATACCACGATTATCGACATATTGCTCAGGTAATAAATCCACGATAAGCTACGATAAAACTAATTCTAAAATAATAACATAAATAAATCATATATAAAAGTAAAATAAATAATAAATCAATAACTAATAATAAAAATAAATGATAAAAACAAAATAATATAATTCATATTATAATAATAAAAATAATGTAAATTAATGTAAATATAATATAAGTAAATAATATAATAATACAATATGCAATAGGATATGCAATACAAGGCTCACTATAATGATTATCTCATGATAGGACGATACCGCGATTATCGATGTATTGCTCAGGTAATAAATACACGATAATCTATGATAAAAGTAATCATAAAATAATAATAATAAAAAGAAATAACAATAAAATAAATAATAAAAACAAAAAATAAGAAAATAATTTATATTATTATATTAATAACAAAAATAATATAAACATACATACATAATATAATATATAAATATATGTATAATATTTATAAAATTATAAATGAAAAATACAAATAAATGATATAATAATAATAAAACTAAGCTGAGTCTTCTTCGCCTGAAGACTTGCGTCCATTTCCCCGCCACCCTAATGAGGTGCTCCCCCTAGTGGCCCAGCAAGTAATTGCTCAATAAGTCGTGAACAATGGAGCCGTTGTAGTGGCTTTATGTTAACTACAAACATTGCCATACTTGCATAGGCGTATCGATAATCTATTGGGAGACAAAGTATCACGATTTATCGTGATATCGATATATCGTCACACTCCTAGTTGATACATCTCAAATGAATGCGGAGGAGGAGTCACGTTTAGTGTACTTACTACCTTTTCTTCCTGCCAGTAAGACATTTATTTTTACAAGTTGTGTTGGCTTTGAAATAATATTAAAAGTTTTTTGGGCTCATATTGGTAGATTTAGAGTGTATATGGCAATTGCTTTTTTTTTTTTTTTTTTCTTAACCACGGTTAATAACTGTAAAGTTTTCTCTCTTTTTTTTGGTATTTTTCATTGACTTTGGTTTGTGTTTCAGTATTATTTTTGAAAACGTAATTGGAATAATGACAAATATGACAAATATGACAAATGTGATAAATAAAGCAAATGTGAAATGTGTACAAATTCAATTCCCATCTCATCTAGATTGTGCAACCTGCCGAATCCCGTTTAACGCACAATTCACATGTTGAGAATGCGCTGTCATTTTTTTTGCTGTGATGATCTCAGCAAAGTCTGACATTGACTCAGTGAGACGCTCACCCGCTTACCATCATTCGCAAATGTTTGCGTGATGACTTCGCACGCACATCGAGTCAGTCAAAGGTGCAGTGGGAGTTACTGATACGACTCCGGGAAAGTCACGGGGGGGAAAAAAAAAAAAGAACCGATTTGCCAGGTTGTGTAAACAACAGAGACGTCCAAATAATCCAAATACAGAGGAACAACATATTTGTACTTGGTTACTTCCCATGGCTGGCATTTAGCGTCTTCTCTCAAACACAAGTTTCATTTTGCAGAGGGGCACACGTGGCTTTGTGTGACTCAGCAAAACCACCCACTGCCTTCAAACGAAACCCCCCACCCCCCACCCCCACCACTGCATGCAGCACGGAGACGTCCCGGTGAATGAGACTACGAGCTCATAATGGCGTGCGCGGTGGGTGGGAGGGAGGTTTTGCAAACTGCACAACATCCCCCACTTCACATCTTCCACATGACGCCCGTCTACAAACAACTTTGCTTTCAATACCCAAATGGAAATAACAAACTCACTTTTCAGTTAGGGCAGCTCCATTATGGGAAAAAAAAATAATGATCACAATTATTTTGGTAATAACTGAAGTCAGGATTATTTATTTGTTGGTACAAAACAAGAAAATGTTGAAGCATTTCAAAATAGTACGACCAATTACTAGAAATAGAAACACTATAATTATGTAAGTTTCTTTTGGACCAAACAGAATTTATAATATTTATTAATTTATTCATGTTGGCAAAAAGTTGGAGTGCAGCTTGTAAATTGTGCAGTAAGAAAAGCTTTTTTTTTTCTTTTTTTTTTGGTACAAAACAAGAAAATGTTTTACACATAAAAAAACAAAAAAAACAAATAAAAAATATTAAGACAAATAAAATTCTTTGAAACACTATAATTATGCTTTATAGTTCCTTTTGGATGAAACTAAATTTATTAAATTAACATTTAAAAAAGGTGCAAATGTATAAATTTCAACTCAAAAATTAGTATTAACAATCTTATTATTATTATTTTTTTTTACAATTCTGATGATTTTGTAATTGTGGAGTGTAATAATTGACATTGTGATTGAATTTAGATAAATTGCACAGCCCTATTTCAAGTACTATCCAAAGTTGATGGACATATTGGTCATTAGCTTGCTAAGCTAACTCGTTTTAAAAACACAGTTCGGACAAGTCGGTAAGATTTAAGCTAACTTGTGAACATAAACAACATTATATCCAAAAATATGATATTGTACTTGACCAAACGACGACTGAAACTTATAACTGCCGTTGATAGGCAAACACGGACTAGCTTGCTAAGCTAACTAGCTTTGGAGATACATGTATGATATACTTTTATTCTTATTTGACTAAACAGCAATGTTAACACATCTACACTGTGGACAAACCTGGACGGGAGCGCACATTCACGACTTTTGCAAACACTCTTCCTCCTTGCTGCGATATTATGGGCAGAAACAAGAAAACATGTACATGTGAGTCAGTGGTATAGAAAAATAGATATTTGTAAAAATGTAAATATATGTAAGAAGTTTTTTTTTTTAAATAAAATTCAATTATAACTAGAGCTGCAAGCAGCTATAAAGGGCCCTCGCAGCCCGGGCCACGTTGGGGTACTTGCACGTTGGGGTACTGGCATATTGGAAGCAAAATTTCTTTGAAAATGGCATCATAAACGTTTACATGTAGTATATTTTTTTGCCAGTGTGTGTGTCAAGCTCAACGGGTTTTGGTGATTGTTAAGACCTGCAAAAATCAGCGTCCTTTTTTATTTTTAGGCAATGAGTTGCCCTGATTGGTATTTTTTGTAAAAGTGTATATACACATCATCGCTCGTTGTACTCATTGCACAATGTTACTTTTATTGTCCAAAGGGGCAATCAAAAATGAATAAAACAAAATGGAAACGTACATACGTTTGGATCGGTGTGAAGCCAGTGAACAATTTGAGTGGTGGAAACTAAAAGAATATTCATAAATGACTTAGTCATCATCACACTTAGAATGAGTTTACATTTTTTGTACAAAATACCGTATGTGTTTTTTTTTTTTTTATATAAGCCTCAAGGGCTAGGTGGCGCTGTATTTATAACTGAATGTTGTCATCGAGATACCTTCAGGCCTTGATTATAAGCATACATGTCAAGTGTGGGATTTTTTTTGGAGCATGTACCGTGGAGTTATTAAGCATATCCTTCATTCACGATATTGCTTTTAATGTCCACAGAGGCTATCAAAAATAAATAAAAAAATATATATGTTTGGATAAGTCTGATGCCAGTGAACATTTTGAGTGGTGGAAACTAAAAGAATATTCATAAATGACTTAGTTATCACACTTAGAATGAGTTTACATTTTTTGTACAAAATACCGTATGTGGGGTATTTTTTTTTATGCCTCAAGGGCTAGGTGACGCTGCATATATAACTGAATGTTGTCATAAAGATAGCTTCAGGCCTTGACGATAAACATACATGTCAAGTTTGGGATTTTTTGGAGCATGTACCGGGGAGTTATTAAGCATATCCTTTTTCAGTGCGAAACACAAATTTTGATGCCCCGCCTTCATCATATAGTATTTCGAAAGGTCAAGATTTTTCCCCCTGTCGTTGGCTCAGGTCTTGACATGGTCCAGGTCAAGTCTTAACTCAGTCAGATGAAACGTGTAGGAGAAGTGGGCAAAAGTCTGCCCCCTGTGAATGTGCAAAAATCGTCAAAAATGGGACATTCAAAAATTCGTAGCTCACTTCCTGTTCATTTTAGCATATGGGTCCAAGAGACTTTTTTGTAGGTCTTGGGCTCCCTCATACACCTAAAAATATCCGTCGTTCTTGCTTAAACGTACAACCGGGGCTGCTTCGTTAAAAACTTCTAGGGGGCGCTATTGAGTCATTTTTGTAAAAATAGCACAATCAACAATAAAATATTGCTCATTTTACCAGGCCAGATGTGTGTGCCAAGTTTCATGAGTTTCTGTGCATGTTTAGACCCTCAAAACTGGCGTTGTTTTCTTGGTGAACAGCGCTTAGCCACACCCACAGCAATTCGCGAAAACTCACAAACTTCGTGTTGTGACATCATGAAGGCCGAAACCCTCATCTGAGCAAATATGAGGTAGGTCCAGTTAACGTGTTTGGAGAAAAACGTAGAAGAAAATTCGTAAGAAAAAAAATTGCCACTAGGTGGCGCTATCAGTTAGATGAAATATAAGTCAGTAGATGTCTTTAGGGCTGCACTCTCATCAAATGTGTTAAATTTTGAGAAGATAGGATCATCTCGGTCAAGTTAATGCAGCTTTTATTTTCACGAAAAATCTTCAGACTTTGCGTCACCGTAGCGGCCACGCCCTTTGGCGAAAAGTTACAATATTCGGTGTGGGAAGAAGAAGAAGAATTTTTACAAAAACAATAGGGACCTCGCAGCGGTCGCTGCTCGGGCCCTAATTAAATAATATAATATGACATAATATATAAATAAATATTAATAAATAATATAAATATAATATTATATAATTAACATTTTTAATAAATTATTAATAATGAATAAAAAGTTCTTATTTCAGGCATGTTTTAACAGTAAGCTGCAATTTCTATATTGGTCTAATTTGTTATGACCGCAACTGCTGTTAAAATTAAACATAAAAACAATAAACAACAATAAACATAAAATTTCATTTAAAAAAAAAAAAAAGAAAAAAAAAAGTTCATTCGTTCCATGACAATGCTCACAACACAAAAGTACTCCTAAATGAATGGAAATGCAATTTGATACCATTACAGTCCCTCAAAAACACTCAAATACATGTATTTATTTATTTATTTTTTAATAAAGCTTCATGTATGGAATTTCAAATGTTGACAGAAGCTTCATAGAAAAATTTTTTTGGGGGGAGGGACTGTCGAAAGCAAAAAAACGCACGTTGGCATCCGATCAAACACGTAACATTCATTCATTCATTCATTCATTTGTTCGTTCATTTGGTCACCTGGTGTGAAAAAACAGGAATTGAATGAATAAAAGACAGTAAAAAAGAAAAGAGAAGAAAAGATGATTGATCCTACCTTCTTCTCGCAGTCAAAGGCGCACAGACAGACGGGCGACACTTTGCTACATCAGCGCCAACAGCAGGAGGCCGAGTGGGTGTGTGCGCTCGAATGTGTGCGCGTCAGTGAAAAAGTGCTCCGCTTTTTTTTTTTTCCCCAACCTTCCTCTCTGCTCTCTCTCTCACTTCTGCTTTGCTTGCTTCATCTGCGCGCGTGTACACTTCCTGTGCAGCAAAAGTGACACAAAGACGAGGCAACGACAGACTTCCTTCACCCAAAACAACAAACCATGGCAAACTAGCTGCAAAAAGAAAAAAAAACAACAACACAATTTATACCCTACCCCAAAAAATATTTGATTTGCTTTTACAACAATAGAGAAACGATGATCCCATCTGATTTGACGTGACACTTGAACGAATGCCTTCAAATGTGTCACAAGTGTAACCACGTCGGCGTATGTGTTATTGGGGATGTAACGATAACGGCCATATCATGATATTGTGATATTCAAAGTGCCACAATATATTGTCGTCGTCATGTCACGATATTAAAAGCAGCACATCTGTTCAAAAAAAAAAAAAAGCCGGGCTGGTTTCTATTTGAGCAGTTGTAGCACCCTCTGGTGGCTATTTTTTTTTAATGCAGTTTAATTTTCACAAGGCATGTTTTGGCCCTTCTATGTTTCAAATCCACATTAATGGTCAGATAAACGTAATATGCTTGTGAAGCGAGTCAATATGTGGAGGAACTCATTTTATTGTATTTATTAATTTCTTATTTAATTTAAATAACTATTAATTAATTAATAAAAAAATATCGATTTATTGTAACGCTTGTATTATTGCGTCAATGTATAAATATTATATTTAGATATTTTTTATATATATAATATTTGTAACATTTTTATATTTTTCATTGCTGATGATGATTTTATTTATTTATTTTTTTACAATATTGTGATCTTTCGTATTGCCAACCTCCCCGCAATATCGTGATAATTATCATATCGGGACCTTCATATCGTGATAATATCGTATCATGATGTTTGGATATCATTGCTGGTTCGCAACCAGTAATTAAAAAAAAAAAAAAAAAGTTATGACTTTGCTATCTGCTATTTTATTGTTTGTTTGTTTTTTCCCTCTCATTTTCACTGTCTTGGAATGAAGGAATTGTTATGAAGTGAGTTGAGGAACTTCACTTGGACGAAAGTTGTGCTATGTCACCATTTTGGTGATAACCTACAGCAATATTTGCCCTTCGTCATAGTTCCTTCCATACTAATGTGATAGCTTTGCTATTAGACACGGCTTTGGTGCCATCTTCTGGACACTTCACACAAATGTGAAAAGTGTGAAAATGTTGAGCAGAAACGAAGCCGTCCCGATGTTTGTGTATTGACTGACCTTGTCGCCCTCAGCATCGATGTCCACGGAGCGGGGGCGGAGCTTGATGGGCCGGTCTTTGAAGATGTCACCGAAGCCGAAGCCTCTCACCTGCATGCAAGACACAACAGCGCCATGTTCAACTTTTTGCAGGTATCATGAAAACATTTTTTTTTTCTGTAGCTGCAGCAAAACCGTTTCGACGCATTCTGATCAATTGGAGCATTTTTTTTTTTTTACTTCTTGCGATCAAATTGAGCCATTTGATATGTTGCTTGCACTTTATGGTCTGTTTAAAATATGGATCATAATACGCCATATACAGATGTAGAAAAAAAATGAGAACTTTGTATTGTGACCATTTTTCACTTTTGGCAAATAAATACATTAATAATAATAATAATAATAATAATAATAATAATAAATAAAATAAATAAATAAATACTTTGGATTGAGTTGAGTAGCTTCATTGAACAAAGTTGTGCTTTGTTGCCATCTTGTGGCAACTCCGTGCCAAAGGCATTTGTGCCTTTCCCGAGAAGGGTCTGGTGGAGTGTTCCGTTCTGCGGTCTGCAATCAGATACAATTGACCTTTCGCATAAGCTCCGCCCCCCTTAGTTACTGTCGCTAGTCCGTCAAGCTTGGTGACTCCGACAGCACAAGCAGTGACGGGAAGACTTACACCGGCGTGTATTAGTGATTTCTTTTGGAGCAATACCAGTGCAATATCCTCCAGATCGAGGTAAAAAGGTTTACAATATGCAGTGGAGAGTTATAGTCATAATATTAAATTAGCCAGCGAAGGGGAAACATACAGGACACACACTAAATCTGAGAAAATCCCATGACCTATACTTCAGATGCAACCAGCACAGCATTATGGACCAGTCGTGCTCTTGTACTGCCGGGTAAGTTTTCTTACTTATCTATACTAGTCTAGTATTGTTAAATTATGAGGATTACTGTTAGTTCAGCAAGTTAGCTAAACCTCGGTGTTTATAGCTAGCTAAACATTAGTGGGGGGGGGGGGGGTTTGTCTTTGAAAGCATCAGATCAGTCATTGTTATTCTTTGTCCATCATAAAAAAAATATTTATGTCACCCTAGCCATGGATTTAGTTAAGGTTAACAGCCTTCGAGCTGCTCCCTTGTCTGGTTCAACACTTGTACAGCAAGGTTGGGATACTCCGGAGACGGGTGTCCATTCACAAAATGCTGCATGAAAAATGAAAACAAGATAAGCTCGGGGCACTTATTAGGACGCTAAGTTTTCCAAAATTGACAAAGCTTTGTGTTAACGTTAGCTTGCAACATTTAGACAAATGCAAAAGCTAACAGAAAACATTAAACTAACATTAACCACTGACTGAACAAGCTTAACTTAGATGACAATGACATTCTAGTAATATATATTATTCATTAATAGTAACTACAATAACTTTGATATCGTTTTGTTATTGCCCCGAAAGCAAACTACACTACAGCTAGCTAGTTAGCCCGTTAGAGTTAGCATAGTCTTACCTTAGCACAGGCCGATTTACCTACTCCGTAGGCACACCGCTTCATCATTTTGGAGGTCCGGAGCTTGTTAATGGTTGGCACTCTTCTTCCGTAAAGTTTTATGGTGGTTAGCAGTCTCGTAAGCCATCAAATAAAATCAATCAGACTATGGACGTCATCGAGAGCTGAGTAAAGCTTGACAGACTATGCTTACATAGCAACGGTTGCTAAATGTGTGATTGGTCAATGCTCGTTTGGGGGGCGGAGTTTGCGAAAGGTCAACTGGGGGGGCCTTTTCCCCGCTACAGTATCATACATCTGCCACCGGATGGCGCCATTACTTTGTTATTGTACAAGTTGGAGCAGGTGAAGCTCCACCCCTCCAAAGTTGGCATCAAAGTTATTTGAGTGAACTAAAATGAACGAAAAAACTGAAACTAAAATTCAAAAAACAATTTCGTGAAATAAAATAAAAAAAGGAAAATGCTTTTTTAAAAAACTAAAACTAACTGAAACCAAATTTTATATACTATAATGATAGCAAAAATGTAACCAAATTTTATATACTATAATGATAGCAAAAATGTCCTTCGTTTTCGTCTTTGATAATTAATGGAATTGATGAGCCTTTGGGGAAAATTTTAAATGTGATTAATTTTGATATGAACCACAATAAGTAGGTTTGAAAGTGTGTCATCACACAGAAGTGACGTCATTTCGCAGCAGCCAGTAGAAAAGCACCAACAGATGACGTCGCTCCCATGCTGCTTTTTAAATATTGCGCACAAGTAATACACATATTTAAAAAAACTAAAACTAATACTGAAACTAACCAAACCTAAACCAAGCATTTTTTAAATAACTAAACAGAAGCACCTTGAAAACAAATTCAAACGAATTCATTTAAAAAACAAAACAAAACTGTAAACGTATTAAAAAGGACCAAATGTGTCAAATTGCAAACGGATGCTGGTTAGTGTGCAAAATGTGGAGTGAAAAGATGTCTGCTGACCTTTTTGGGCTGGATTTCTCCGGATCCCGTTTCAGACCGACTGTCCCCTCCATCGCTCTCGCTCCCTGGGCTGTTCTTACCTTCACCGGAAAGAAATAAACAACTCAAAATGCCATCATGACTGATGAAAGAATGCGTGCGATTGGCCGAGACTCACTGCAGCTGTTGCGTCCGACGCGAGGCTCCTCCTGCGAGGCGGGCGCGTCCGGCGCCGGCGCCGTCGTCACCGCCGAGGGCCCGTCGCCATCATCCAGCAGGATCTCTTTGGTGAAATTGGACGGGAACATCCCACTTTTGCCATTCAGGACGCCCTCCCACCAGCCCTCCTCCACCTGCACCCGCACAAACACATGCTCGTATTCTGCCCTCTAGTGGACACATTGCACAACTGCAGATATATTTTGTTGAGGAGGTTCTCAATTTTTTTTTAACACCAATTAAGTCTAAAAACTGCAAGATAATGAATACATTCACATTTTCTTCCAGAGAAAAGGTGAAATGTTTCAAGAATAGTCATTTTTACAAGAAGAAAAATTTATTTTGCAGGTTTTATGTATGTTTTAATATTTTTTTATAATTTAATTAATAATTTTTATAATGATAATAATAAATATATAATATGAATATTATATATATATATATATATATATATATATATATATATATATATAAAAGATGTTTTTATTTTATATATTCTGCATTTTAATTTTTTTTTATAATATAGTAATTATAAGAAGTACTTTTACAAGAAGAAAATGTATTTTGCACATTTTATGTATGTTTTAACATGTTTTTAATTTAATAATTTTAATTATATATATATATATACATATATATATATATATATATATATATATATATATATATATATACATATATGTAACATAACATAACATAAAATAACATGAATATAATTATTAATAATTATAATATATTTATATTTATTTTATATATTCTGCTAATTTTAATTTTTGTATAATAAAAGTCATTTTGTGAAGAAGTCATTTTTACAAGAAGAAAAATGTATTTTGCATATTTTGTGTTTTAATATGTTCTTAATTTAATTAATAATTGTAATTATATATATATATATATATATATGAATATAATTACTAATTATAATATATTTTATGTATATTCATATTTATATTTATATTTTATATATTATGTACATTTTATTTTTTTATGGAATTTTGAGAAGAAAAATGTATTTTGCATATTTTATGTATGTTGTAATATTTGTTATAATCTAATGAATCATTTTAATCAATATTATATATAAAACATGTAATAAAATAATGATATATTTTATGTATATTCATAGTATTTTTATTTGCTATATGAAACACATTTGATTTATTTTAGTGGGGTTGTTATCATTTCTGTGATGTCATTTGCTGAATGTGCGCTCACGTAATATCTGAGCAATACTTGTCGTGCTTCGTCGCCAAATTGTGTTGCAAAGGAAGGAACGATGTCATTGAGACAAAAGTAACGTTTTGCTGCCATGTCGTAGGCATCATCACAGCGTTCTCTCACCTCGGCTACGATTTCGATGATGTCGCCGATTTTCAGCTCCAGCTCGTCTTCGTGTTGAGGCACGTAGCTGAAGGCCGCTTTGCAGCGCCGCTTGCGGATCTGCTCCGCTGCAAATGGACATCGCAAGGCGCAGCCGTTAGGGAATGATGTCATCGCAAACATTTTGCTTATACACCGTTTGCACTCATAAAGCATTTTTTGGCTCTTTGTCAAGTGGATTGCTCTTCTTTTTGTCCACAAGGTGACACCATCATTCCAATGACTAAACGACAGCTGTCATAAGGATGACGTACATCATGAAATCGTCTTAATCGTTGTGTCGATGCTTGTTTTGTGTTGAGTGCAATGTCGACTCGACTGACCGGCTGATATGTCTTTTGCACAAATCGGGCTTGCGGATGACGACGACGACAACGATACCTTTCTTGGCAGGTCTGCTGGCGGGCTCGGACACCGGACTGGCCCGGCCGTTGGACAGGTCCGCTTTGACCGCCGCCGCCGCGCTGGCCTGTCCTCCGTCCCGCTTGCCCTCCTTCTTCAGCTCCTGTAAGGAATATACATATATTAGGGCTGCACAATATATCGAAAAAATATCGATATCGCGATATTGACCCATGCAATATGCATATGGCAAAGTCATGCAATCAGTTTCATATGGAATTTTGTGCTTTTATTTGAATTTGACCAGTCAGCCGCTAACTTAAATGTGCACCGCCATCCAACATTATCGAGAGGTTGTGGGATCTGATTTTTGGTGCTGTCTCTTGAACTATTGACCTATTCTAGGCCAAATGTTCAAGTGAAACCCTTTTTATGCTAAACAACTTTATGATTGCTACTTGTGTTTAAATAGCTTAAGGAAATTAAATGCCAGTGTGTATCCTGACTTGTCACAAAGGGAATCATGTATTTGTTACCCTATAATCATTTCTTTTACTTAATTTTGTAACTCTAAGGTGCCAGCTGAAAATACAAGAGATCACATATGCTCAATCATTTAGAACCAGTGTGAAGCGATCCACAGCTGCCAGGCGTCTCTATGTTTGTAAAAGAATGGTAAAGGTGTCAAAAACTTGCAAGTTTACTGCTATCAACTATTAGGAAAAACTGCTCCTTCACGCTTGAGGGCTAATAAACGAAATGATATCCTGAAAGTTTACAACTGTCAGCTGACGGGAAGATGCTCAGAACAAGGATCTCATTACTTTACAACTGTCAACTGACGGGAAGATGCTCAGAGCAAGGACCTTATTATTTTACAACTGTCAGCTGATGGGGAGATGCTCAGAGCAAGGATCTCATTACTTTGATGTCTGCAAAAGGTTAGTTTTAGCAAATTTATTAGATCATACAATGTAAATGATAGGTCGCCTTATTTTTTATGTATGAATAAGTCCTTTTGATACCAGTAAAAACCTGTTACTACTTCTGGTCTCAAGAATGGGGGGGAGACGTTTCATCTGCTGACCACTTGATAACAATTGGATACCAGTAGAAGTCACAAAACTAAGCTCGCACTACCCCCTAGTGGTCGAAAGCAGATACTATTAGCATTCAGTAAACAGCATCTTATAAGTGGGTTTGGCCGAGGCTTTACCTTACCAATAAGATCTAAGCGTGAAGTGGGCAGGCAGGTTTGATAGCCAATCAGGAAAAGAGGTTGTACCATGGATGATGCTTTATAAACTGTTGCATTTCCTGAGATTGTCAGATTTTTTCCATTTGCGCAAATTGAATGGTCTCAGTGTGCTTTTGCCAATAAAGCCGCTTTTTGTTCAGCTTGACTTTGGACTCCTGCCTGTTTTTGTTCTGACTTGCTTTTACTTCCAACTCACAACGCCAAAGGGGGACCTGGTGCATCAGCCTGCCAACAGGTGTTGGAACAGGTGACGCTGCGGCTAGCCTTTCCGGCCCCGGCCTGGCCCGAGAGCCGACAAGGTCATTACAATTAATTAACTAAGTAGACATTGAGTTTGCTTATTTTGCTGCATGAAAACATGTCATACTTTCATTAGATGATAAAAATGTCATTTCTTTAGATACATGTTAAATTCTGCAATATCGATATCGCTATATTCAGCAACTATATTGCATATTGCAGTTTTGGACCTGACGATTCGATTCACATCACGATTCATAGGTCGCAATTTGATTTGATACCAATTAATACCCGATACGAATTTATAAGTCGATTGTTGCAATTGTTTTTTTTGTTTTTTTTTTACTCAAATTGAGAAAATACTAAACAGTAAACTTGTTCATGTTGCGTTTCTGTGTCCCCAGTGCTGCTTTCTTACTTGTGTTCTTTTGGTTCTTGGTCTCCATGACTACCGTGGGGAGCTGAGCTGACACACCTGCTGCTGGTCAGCAATCAGATGGCCATAAAAGCCGAGCACTCCCAACAGAAGCTGTTGGAGTATTCGCTTTACTAACTTGCTTGCTGCCAACGACGCTGATCTCTAGACTTGCTAAGTATTGCCCTGTTATTGCTTTGCTCTCGTCCTAGTTTTATTCGGCCTGTTTGTAGTGTTTTAGCCCTATTGTGTGTTCTTTGTTATTAGCATTTTGCTCCAGAGTTTCTTAGTTGTACTCTTGGATTTTTGTTACTACGTGTTTTTCTCCGTGGCTTGTTCCATGCGCTTTCTGTTTTACGGAACGTTTGTGTTTTACTTTGGTACTTTGGTATTCCTTGGATTTTTGTCCTTGCGCCCTGTGTTATTATTAAAACCCTTTTGTTGCCTTCTAAACACCATTGGTGGTCTGCTTTTTGGG
The DNA here is from genome assembly GCF_051991245.1 of Festucalex cinctus. NCBI lineage: Eukaryota > Metazoa > Chordata > Actinopteri > Syngnathiformes > Syngnathidae > Festucalex > Festucalex cinctus. The sequence goes on along the minus strand of NC_135430.1, from coordinate 4,882,354 downwards.
ATCCAACACAGACACACACACACACACGACCCTAACATAATACTCCAACCAATATGGATCCCGCAGACCCTGATCGTGTTCAGTTTGCATTGTCTAGTCAGGGACAATTGCTCGGTTCGCACGACCAGTCCCTCCGCCAGCTTATGGAAGCTGTGTCCACCCTGACTACACAGATAAGTACTCTTAGTACCCGCGTAGAAAACATGTATTCCCAGGAGGCGTCCGGCACATTGACTTCCAGGTGCACCCATGATAGGAAAGAACCCAACCTGCCCCACCCACAATACTACTCGGGTGAGATTGGGCTTTGTGGAGAATTTCTTCACCAATGTAGTCTTATTTTCGACCAACAACCCTATACATTTTTTTCTGATAAATCTAAGATTGCTTACTTAATGAGTCTCTTAACGGGCCGGGCCACCTCGTGGGCATTGGCAGCAAGCAACGCAGACCCCGTACTACGCACTAATCTATCAGTTTTTTTTACCGAGTTCCGGAATGTTTTTGACCACCCTGTAAAGGGAAAGTAGGCCGGCAGCCGCCTATTGACTCTTAGACAAGGCCAAATGTCCGCAGCGGATTTTTCCATAACGTTTCGCATTTTGGCGGCAGAGAGCCGTTTTGATGAGGCTGCGCTCTGCAGTATTTTTCGTCTTGGACTAAACCCATCATTAAAAGATGAATTGGCCGTGCGAGATGAGACGTCCAGCTTGGTGGAGCTCATCAGACTGACCATTCGCTTGGACAACCGGATACGAGAGCGACACCGCGAGACACTCGAGGAGGAGCGACAGCCCCCTGGAAACGTCGACCGAGGGCCCCGACCAATTCCAGGAACGACCCCCGGTCCAGTTCCTCCACCTGCGTCCAAGGTTTTCCAGCCCATGGCCGTCGCCGAGGAAGCAATGCAACTGGGTGGAGGTCGGCTTACATCGGAGGAGAGGAAAAGACGGGTTGCCGATCATCTCTGCTTCTACTGCGGGACATCCGGACATCGGGTGTCGGCATGCCCCTCTCGGCCTGACCGGAAGTCCAGCAGTCTTTCCACCGAAACGGACCAGAACTGTGAGTACCTACCGGCTAATCGACTTGTCCACCCGACAACACACCACTTGCGAGGAAACGGCTGCAGTTGCAAGGGGAGGTGTCAGGCTATGGGGCCCGGGCTGACATTACAGCCTTGGTGGACTCTGGTTCCGACGATTGTTTCCTGGACGTCTCCATAGTGAACAAACTGAACTGTCCGGTTTTTGCGTTGGATAAACCCAGAAAGGACTATGACCTTGACGGTCGTCTGCTTATCATAGTCACGCACACTACTGATACCCTATTCTTATGTGTTTCAGGTAACCACGTTGAAAACAGAAATTTTTTTGTAGCTAATATGCATAAGGCTCCTGTTGTTCTGGGACTGCCCTGGTTAGAATTGCACAACCCGGACATCGACTGGAGTAAACCAGAGATTACAAACTGGAGTCTATTTTGTCATGCTAACTGCCTCAGATCGGCCCCCCAGGCATGCTCAGCTCCTACGAAAGAGGTCGAACCACCTAACCTAGAAAATGTACCATCTGAGTATCATGATTTGCATCTTGTGTTTAGCAAAGACAGAGCACAGTTGCTACCCCCACACAGGCCCTACGATTGTGCAATCGATCTTGTTCTGAACGCGCCGCTCCCCAGTTCTAGGCTATACCAGATTTGTAAGCCGGAACTGAAGGCACTTCATGACAATATCTCCACCTCCCTGGCTTCAGGGCTAATCCGTCCATCGACATCCCCAGTAGGGGCTGGTTTCTTTTTTACGGAAAAGGATAAAACGCTTAGGCCATGTCATAGACTACCGGGGTTTGAATGATATAACTGTAAAGAATAAATATCCCCTGCCGTTAATGGATTCTGCTTTCGCTCCGCTTCAAACCGCCACAGTTTTCTCTAAACTTGATTTACGCAATGCCTATCACCTGGTTAGGATAAGGGGGGGGGACGAGTGGAAGACAGCGTTTAACACACCCATAGGACACTATGAATATCTAGTAATGCCTTTCGGCCTCTGCAACGCACCAGCAGTTTTTCAGAACCTTGTCAACGACATACTGCGAGACATGCTTAATCAATTCTGTTTCATTTACCTTGACGACATTCTTATTTTTTCTAGAGACCTCCACGAACATCGGCAACATGTCCGGCTTGTGTTGCAACGCCTATTAGAAAACCGCCTCTACGTTAAAGCCGAAAAGTGTGAATTTCACACATCTTCCGTTCAGTTCTTGGGGTTCATTGTGGAGAAGAGCCAACTCCGTCCCGATACAGCCAAGGTTCAGGCTGTGGTCGACTGGCCTTCTCCAACAAGGAAGCACCTCCAGAGGTTCCTGGGTTTTGCCAATTTCTACAGGCGATTTATTAGAGACTATAGTTTGGTTGCGAAACCTCTGACGGAGCTTACATCCCCCAAAAAACAATTTGAATGGACCCCAAGGGCTGAAGCAGCCTTCACCAGGTTGAAGGGTCTATTTTCCTCCGCACCTGTCTTGATTCATCCTAACACTGATTTTCCCTTTGTGGTTGAAGTGGACGCGTCGGACACAGGAGTGGGGGCGGTATTGTCACAGCGTTCCTCAGTCGACCAGCGTCTGCATCCCTGTGCCTTCTTCTCTCGTCGCCTGAGTGCCGCAGAAAGTAACTATGATGTGGGCAACCGGGAACTACTAGCCATCGTTCTGGCTCTAGAGGAATGGAGACACTGGTTAGAGGGTGCAGCAGAGCCATTCCAGATCTTCACCGACCACAAAAACCTGGAATACATCAGATCAGCCCAAAGACTCAATCCACGTCAAGCCAGGTGGGCGATTTTCCTTACTCGTTTTGACTTTATCACCTTCCGCCCAGGAAAACGAAAACGCCAAGCCTGACGCCCTATCCCGGATGTTCGGACCATCAGAGAACAACAAAATGCCGGAGCCCATCATCCCAACTGACCGAGTGGTGGGGGCTCTCCAATGGGAGGTCGAACAAAAAGTGGCCAGTGCAACAAGAGAGGCGCAAGTCCCGGAGGGATGCCCAACAGGCAAGCTGTATGTGCCAGCCCCCCTGCGCTCAGAGGTTCTTCAATGGGGACATTCATCCCGGCTGGCTTGCCATCCTGGAGGTGGTCGAACGCATAGCCTCATCGTCCAAAGATTTTGGTGGCCGGGGCTCCGGAAAGACATTCAAGAATTTGTCGCAGCCTGCACAGTGTGTGCACGCAGCAAGTCGTCCCACCAGCCACCTACGGGCCTGCTACAGCCACTCCCCATTCCATCGCGCCCATGGTCACATGTGGCGCTGGACTTTGTCACTGGTCTCCCGTCCTCACAAGGCAAAACGGTCATCCTCAATGTGGTGGACCGGTTCTCCAAGATGGCTCACTTTATCGCTCTGACAAAGCTCCCATCAGCACTGGAAACAGCACAAATCCTGGTCAAAGAAGTCTTTCGTCTCCATGGCATACCGTTGGACATAGTTTCGGATCGGGGCCCACAGTTTGTCTCCCGGGTCTGGAAACCTTTTTGCAAAGCGTTGGGAGCCAACGTCAGTCTCTCGTCAGGATACCACCCGCAGACTAACGGGCAAACGGAACGATCCAACCAGGTTCTGGAAGCAGCCCTGCGATGTGTCTGCCAACAGGATTCCGCATCCTGGTCCTCTTACCTACCGTGGGTAGAGTATGCGCACAACTCCCTGGTCAGCTCAGCAACCGGACTGTCTCCCTTCCATGTTGCTTATGGCTACCAACCCCCTGTCTTCCCGTCTCTGGAGAGTGTTGCGGCAGTTCCCTCGGTCCAGGCCCACCTTCGTCGAGCACGCCGGGTATGGCGAGATACAAGGGCGGCGCTGGGACACACCGTGGCACGGAACAAACTGATAGCAGACAGGCGTCGGGTTCCGGGCCCAGCATACCAACCAGGCCAGAAAGTATGGCTGTCTACACGGGATCTTCAACTGTCTGGGGAGTCCCGGAAGCTCGGTCCACGCTACATAGGACCGTTCGCCATCGAGGCCGTAATCAACCCCGCCGCCATGAAGCTCCAGTTGCCACCCACACTCAAGATTCATCCGGTGTTTCATGTATCACTCCTCAAGCCTGTTGCGGACAGTCCCCTGTGCCCTCCTACGGCGCCGCCACCCCCGCCCAGGGTGGTTGATGGTGGACCTGCGTATACGGTTCGGGCCCTGTTGGACTCTAGGAAGAGGGGTAGGGGGGTGCAGTACCTGGTCGACTGGGAGGGATATGGTCCCGAAGAGCGCTCCTGGGTCCCCCGCTCCTGGGTCCTCGATCCCTCGTTGCTCCGTGACTTCCACTCGCTCCATCCTTCTAAGCCAGGGAGGCCGCCTGGGGGCGCCCTTTGATTGGGGGGGTACTGTTGCGTTTCTGTGTCCCCAGTGCTGCTTTCTTGTGTTCTTTTGGTTCTTGGTCTCCATGACTACCGTGGGGAGCTGAGCTGACACACCTGCTGCTGGTCAGCAATCAGATGGCCATAAAAGCCGAGCACTCCCAACAGAAGCTGTTGGAGTATTCGCTTTACTAACTTGCTTGCTACCAACGACGCTGATCTCTAGACTTGCTAAGTATTGCCCTGTTATTGCTTTGCTCTCGTCCTAGTTTTATTCGGCCTGTTTGTAGTGTTTTAGCCCTATTGCGTGTTCTTTGTTAGCATTTTGCTCCAGAGTTTCTTAGTTGTACTCTTGGATTTTTGTTACTACGTGTTTTTCTCCGTGGCTTGTTCCATGCGCTTTCTGTTTTACGGAACGTTTGTGTTTTACTTTGGTATTCCTTGGATTTTTGTCCTTGCGCCCTGTTATTATTAAAAACCCTTTTGTTGCCTTCTAAACACCATTGGTGGTCTGCTTTTTGGGATCCAACACACACACGACCCTAACAGTTCATGTACACTGTAAGATTTGTATGAAAATGTATTATTTATTTATCCCAAAGACGACTTGTTGAATATTTTTCCGTCAAAAATGAACGTTTAAAAATCAATTCGGCCACCTACTGAATTGATTCAAAAAATGCGCGCTGTGATATCGCGAATATTGCCAAACTGATTTTTAACATCCCTAATATATATATGTGTGTGTATATATATATATATATATATATATATAGTGTCATCTTTTAGAACACTAAATCATCATTTAAGAAAAAATAAATGACACTATGGCTTTCAAAGGATATTATTAAAATGGTTTTTGACAATGTGCACAAACTCCGCGAGAAATCCCGAGTGAACGGACAGCATGCAATTTGTCACCTTGCTGTCCTCGTCAAGCCAACGAAAGGGGACGGGACAAGAAATATGGCGCTCGCTCGTTTGGGGGCCAAGCAGAGAAAGTGTCGATGTCGGGTTACCCCGGGTTTTCACCGGATGCGGTTGCGGTGCGGTCCGGCGACGCAAGCAATTAGATTCCATTCATTCGAATGGTGCAGTTTACACCGCTTGCGGGTGCGTTGCGTGTCGACTGCGGAAGGCCTGCGGCGTGCCGCAAGCCTTCCGCAAGGATAGACCTATTTTCTATTTTTGCCGGACGCCGCAGCGGTAGGCTTCCGGCAAATGGCAAGCTAGCACAAAACACATCGAGCGGGACAGGAAGACCGAGGCAGTTTCAAAATAAATTTCCGGTTACCTTTCAGAATAAAACACTCGCCAGCCACAAAAATAATAAATATAATAAATATAAAATATAATAATAAATAATAAAACCACAAAATAATATATGACACGGCACATCCTTTTTATAAGGACTGTAATGTATTGTGAGTTTGATGTTCGCGATTGCTTGTTGTGCCCGTCTCGCTTGCCGTACTGAGCGGCAGCCGGACGCGGAAGACAGAAATAAAGAGTGGACCCGCACTGACCTGACTCTCGTTATTAATATACTTTACAAGGACAACCAAAAAAAGGATGCTGCATGGAATCTCATAGCAGAAGAAGAAGAAAAGGTTAAATCAAAAGAAGTCCACCTCTCTTTCTGCTTCTCTGTTGAGCACAGACTTTCTGTATGTTTGTCGGACGGAGCTGCCCGACCGCAGCTGTGCGGAGCCGTTGTGGATTGACAAAAAAATTGACCCGTCCGGAGCACGCAGTCAAGACGCACCGCACCGCAACCGCACCGCAACCGCATCCGGTGAAAACCCGGGGTTACGCTGTTGTTTCATAAGCTCCTGGCTTGTGGCCACGACGGCGACGGACCGGTCAAGCAGACAGGCCCCTTGGACTGACTCACACGTACGCTCTTCTCATGTGTGGCGCGCACGACGCCTTAATGAGCCAGCCGCAAGGTCCAAAAATAAAGTAGCACACTGTTTCCTAGACAACAGCGACTCCGCTTGGTCTTGCTCAAAGGAACACAAATAGGGTTTTGCTAGCATTTTCATTCACTTGACTTGCACTGAATGGAATCTTGCACACTTAACTCATTTGCACCCAAAAATGTATGAATACCTTCTATTTTAAATATGAACATGCTCCCAAAGACGTATGTATACGTTTTTTTTTTATGCTAGGGCATACAGAAGGCTTTGATGCAATGGTAGTGACAACAAAAACAGCCAGCAGGTGGCAGCAGAGTATAAGAGATCAACCAGGGCCTTGTTGCAACAAGCTCTTTTTGACAGTTTTTTCACCAGGAATGTGAATAATGATGCAACTTAGCTATATTCTAATGCTAATTGCTGCAAAACCGAAACAGATACAAATATACTTTTTTTTCCTGATGAAAGAAGACATTCTCATCTTTCTTTTGGTAGGTTCCATGATTTTATAGCAATCGAACAGAATATTCTGTGGGCCTTGCAAAATCCAGTCCAAATCCAGTAAAACAGTCGGGAGCGAAGGGGGTTGCTTCACTCAAAACGGCCGCCAGTCAATGTGACTTAATGACACAACTGCTCGACGACAGTAAAGAAAACATTGTTAACCAGTTGAATATAGCCTAGCACTGCTAGTTAGATTTGTACTCCCTCAACAGGTGTCTAGGCATAAATATTTGACTTTATTGAGCGGTAAATATTCTTCAGCATGAGGATGGAGACTTGAAAATAATACGAGCATATTGAAGCTTTAAAACGTAAACAAATTGAAGTTTATTTTGTTTGTTTCTACTTTGCAGATTTCATCTACTGCAGAGGTGAACCGGATAGTAAGACACACAATAAATGAGGGATTATTGTCATTATAACCATATTTAAAAAAAAAAAAAAAAAACAGGATTACAAATACCGGGTAGGTTAAAATGTTAAAATGAAATCACTTCAAGCTGTGAGCTGAGTTGTTTACCGCATGTTTTTACAATGTCAACACAAGCCGAGCGGGAAGTCAACCATCGACTGACTCCGCATGCCTGCACACACGTGCGCGCGCCCATGCATAAGGCCGCAGCGGCCATTTTGCGAGCCTCCAGCTCCCTCTTCCTTTTTTTACGAGTGTTGAGGGACACGTGTGATAGATTTACGTTCAAGCGCATTCCAGTTGGAAGTATACACAAAACACGTGTTAGGCTCAAGGTAATTTAACTAAAAAAAAAACAAAACAAAAAAAAAAAACTAAAATTCAAAAAACAATTTTGTTTACGAAATAAAATAAAAACAAAAATGCTTTCTAAGAAACAAAAACTAACTGAAACGACATTTTATGTTTACAAAACAAACTCTAATTATAGCAAAAAATTTTACTTTGTTTTAGTCTTTGGTAATTAATTTCATGCATGAGACTTTGGGGATGATTATGTGCTTGCAAAGCTACTATCCTAGAAAATGGCATTTATTATTTTTCATTATTTACCGGAATTTTTCAGAAAAAAATGCGGCCCGAACCGTTGAACGTACCGGCACAAATGAGGTATCAAAAGATGCGGCTCCATCTGACTTGGCGGGGAACCAATTTCTTTTTCTTTTTTTTTTTTTTTTCGGAATTCCGAGTTACCAAGGCGACGCAATTCCCCAAAAAAAATAAACGGGAAAAAGTCCCATCTGAATAAATGGAGAAGGGGGGGAATGATCCAAAAATTAAGCACCTTTTTCCAAGCCACAAGGAAGTGACCTGATTTCAACGGGAAGTGACCCGGAAGTGGCCTAAAATCAACAGGAAGTGATCTGATTTCAACAGGAAGTGACCCGTAAGTGGCCTAAAGTCAACAGGAAGTGACCTGTTTCAACAGGAAGTGACCAAGAACTAACCTGATTTCAACAGGAAGTGACCCGGAAGTGGCCTAATAAATTAACAGGAAGTGACCTTGATTTCAACAGAAAGTGACCCTGAACTGACCTGATTTCAACAGGAAGTGACCTGGAAGTGGCCTAAAAAGAAACAGGAAGTGATCTGATTTCAACAGAAAGTGACCCAGAACTGACCTGACTTCAACAGGAAGTGACCCGTAAGTGGCCTAAAGTCAACAGGAAGTGACCCAGACCTGACCTGATTTCAACAGGAAATGCCCTGATTTCAACAGGAAGTGACTTGATTTCAACAGGAAGTGACCCAGAACTGACCTGATTTCAACAGGAAGTGCCCGGATTTCAACAGGAAGTGACTTGATTTCAACAGGATTTGGCAAACTGTTAAGTGCATGCTTGCAAGAGTCAGCAGTCACATCCAAAATTTCTGCAGAAATGTTTCTAGTTTTAAATGTGATTTTAAGTAGATTTATTTTGATATTAACCAAAGTGACGTCATAAAGCAACAGCCAATAGAAAACCACCTTCAGATGATGTCGCTCCCATGCTGTTTTTTAAATATTGCGCACAAGTAATGCACATTTCTTTTAAAAACTAAAACTAATACTGAAACTGACTAAAACGAAGCATTTATTTAAGGCACTGTCTGCCAGATTCACTCTGGAAAAGGCACTTTTTAAATACAGGATTTAAACAATCAAACTACTTCTCAATTTACAGATCAGGGCTTGTCTTCATTTCTGTTGGTGAGTTTGTCCTAAACCCGCACCCCCCCAGCCTGTATTTTACCATTTTGTGTTTGTTTTGTAAACAGCGGGACGTTTCTGTGGGAAGACACTATTTACAACCCTCCAACCAATCGCAGAGCGGGGGAGTGGCGTGTCGCAAACGGGGCCGGGCGAACGTGTCAGCTGCGTGACGTCACTCCCGCGGCAATTTGAAAGCACGCACGGATTTTTTTTTTCTTCGCTCACTCATTCACACACGTAAGCTTCTGTGAGTGAGTGAGAAACGTCCCGCTGTTTACAAAACAAATACAAAATGGTAAAATACAGGCTGGGGGGGTCCGGGTTTAGGACAAACTCACCAACAGAAATGAAGACAAGCCCTGATCTGTAAATTGAGAAGTAGTTTGATTGTTTAAATCCTGTATTTAAAAAGTGCCTTTTCCAGAGTGAAACTGGCAGACAGTACCTTTAAATAAGTAAAAACTAATAAAAACTAACAGAAACACCATGAAAACGAATTAAAAACAACTAAATAAAAAAAAAATAAAAAATAAAAATAAAAATCAAAACGAAATCAAAACTAACTAAAATGAAAATTCCAAAACTATAATAACCCTGTCTGCGGGTTAAAAATTAGTTGGCCGTGGCCACTTCAAGGAAAAGCAGATGATATGAAATGAGGAAGACGTCAATGTTGGTCATATCTGAACAGGAAACATCTGCATGTATTGTGTTTTGTGTGTGTGTATTTGGGGGGCTGGGGGGGGGGACTCGTTTTAACTGACTGACTTGAATCATTCGAGCCTTCTTCCATTTTTTGTGTCTGCTGCGGCCGTGGGAGGAAAACGTTTGGTCGAACCTTGCTTGAAGTGAAGCGCTCACGTTGAGTTGCGTCATGCGAATGCGATTAGGCGCCACACATGATCAGTCAGCACATGACAACATCAAGCGGCTGAATACACAATACTACATTTACACTCATTTACATCATTTCTTTAATACTGTCCCATGAAACGATTTCATCAAATATTTACAAAAATATGAGGCATGTACTGTAAGGCATGACAAATTAATAATTAGGGGTGAGAATCTTTGACTGTCTTATGATTCAATTCGATTCGGATTTTTGGGTCTGCAATCCGATTCAGAATGGATTTTCGATTAAAAAATGATTTGACTGACAATGATTTCAGCTACAAATTTATAGATGAGCAAATAATTGTCACGATCTATTCCAGTCTAACTGGCTAATGCTAATTAGCGCGCTACTCGTGGCATTTTCATCCCTCAAAAGAACGGATATTCATACAAAACGATTCCGGAATGTACACAGAGAAGCATCTTAACATGACTCACCGGCATTTGAAAAAAAAAAAATCTACTTTTATTGACATAACTTGATCGTGACTTTTTTTCTTCTACTCTCTAATGTGGCTACAACTTGACTGTGTATCAGAACGCACGGAACCACACTGCCCCTAAGTGGCCAAATCGGGTACAACATGAACAGCGTTTCCAGTACACAAACAAGGGCAAGACAGTATCACATCATTAAAATAAAATTGATTTTAGGACATTTAGAATCAATTCTGAATTGTACTAATTGCGAATTACACTTATCACCTTTGTTGACAGAGAATTGAAAGTCAGCTCAGATTTGGAGCAGTTAGCTTAACCAACTAGACAGATGAATTGGTTGACTAATCATTATGGGACACCATTGATGGCTTAACCAACTTAGAACTAGCTCAGGTCCATGGACAAGTAGACATTGGTAACCGTAGTTTGCTTTAGCTAATGAGCTAATTATTTTCCTATTTTCATCAATATTGAGCTAACTATAAGAGATTATTTCGATAGAACGGGAAAAGTGGACAGCCAGCTAGCTAGCTAGATAGCTATACGAGCTAGATCTAGCTCAATTTGTGGACATGAAAGATGGGATAACTGGTTTGCTAAGCTAATCAAGCTTGAGCTAACTATAATAAAATGAACAGGAAGGACTTGCGACATTCTAGCTAGCTAGCTGAGCTAGCAAGTTAGCTTCAGCTAATGAGCTAATTATTTTTGAGTTAACTATATTGAGCTAACTATAGCTCAATATAGCTATCCAAGCTAGAGCTAGCGCAAACCGTGGACGTGAAAGATGGGATAACTTGCTTTGGTAACTGGTTTGCTAAGTTATCAAGCTTGAGCTAACTATAATACATTGAATGGGAAGGACTTTTTAACTAGCTAGCTAGCTATCCAAGCTAGATCTAGCGCAATCTGTGGATGTGAAAGATGGGATAACTTGCTTTGGTAACTGGTTTGCTAAGCTATCAAGCTTGAGCTAACTATAATACATTGAATGGGAAGGACTTTTTAACTAGCTAGCTAGCTATCCAAGCTAGATCTAGCGCAATCTGTGGACGTGAAAGTTATAATAACTTGCTTTGGTAACTGGTTTGCTAAGCTATCAAGCTTGAGCTAACTATAATACATTGAATGGGAAGGACTTTCTAACTAGCAAACTAGCTGAGCTAGATCTAGATGGATACAGTAACTGGACGGACAACCTCGATAAGCTACGTAAGTCAATTAGAACGGGAAGAAGACAACTGACTAGCTAGCAAGTTAGCTTTAGCTAATGGGCTAATTATTTTTGAGTAAACTATATTGAGCTAACTATAATAGATTATTTCGATAGAACGGGAAGAGTGGACAACCTCCAAGCTAGCTCTAGCGCAATCCGTGGACGTGAAAGATATAATAACTTGCTTTGGTAACTGGTTTGGTAGCAAGCTTGCTGAGCTAGATCTAGATGGATACAGTAAATGGACGGACAACCTCGATAAGCTACGTATGTAGTGATTGGAACATAATTCACCCACGGAACGTTGGGACGAAGGAGGAGTTGGATGGGATGAAAGGATGAAAGGATGAAAGGATAAAAGAACAAAATGTTGGTAGGTCTGTGAGCCTCATGCAGAGTGAGTTGTTGTTGCTGTAAAACGCTGAAAAGCTGATGTCAATAAATCGCCGGTCTTTGGCTCCGGACTTCAACACTCTGCCTCCGACTCCCGTCACTACTCGCTACATTGGTGACCCCGACATCCACCTCGTTGACGTTTCCGAGGCTGATAATTTGATCGAATTGAGCGACATGGCGAACTCCGCTGATCTCAAGTTACCGGAGTTTTGGGAGTCGGCCACGGCGACGTGGTTTGTACAAGCTGAAGCTCAGTTTGCCATCCGGGGAATTACGGACGATTCCACGCGCTACTACCACGTCGTGGCCGCGCTCGGGAGCTCACGGCGGCCAGAGCCGTGAGTTTTATCACCTCTCCCCCGGCACGGGATATGTACGCGGGGCTCAAAGCGTACCTCCTTAAGACCTTCGAGCTGTCACGGCCGGATCGGGCTCGACGCCTTTTCGCCATCCAGGGCCTGGGGGACAGTAAGCCGTCCGAACTAATGGAAAAAATGCTGAACCTGCTTGGCGCGGAGGAGCCGAACTTTTTGTTTATTGAACTGTTTCTCCACCACATGCCTCCTCATGTCCAGACAGCGCTAGCGAATACTACCATCTCCGAGCCACGTGCTCTGGCGGAGGAAGCTGACCGCTTTTTCCTAGCCACCCAGCGTTACAACCACGAGGTCTTGGCCTCTGCACGCGCCTTCCCAGTCCCGGCGACCGCAACTGCACCTCATAAGGCACGCGCTGCCGTGGATGGCCGAACAGCCCCTGGCTTATGCAATTTTCATGCACGTTTTGGAACCAAGGCGAAGAGGTGCCACACCCCTTGCCCCTCTGTTGCGTCGGGAAACGGCAACGCCTCCACTCAGTTGCAGCTGTGAGTGGGGGCGCAGAGTGCCGGCTGCTGTTTGTCATGGACACCCTCTCCAGACTCAAATTCCTTTGTGACTCCGGCGCCCGCAGAAGCGTGTTGCCTGCCTCGGCTGAAGATGCTGCCGGGGGCACCTGTCAGCGGCCAACGATGCACCGATCCGGACCTACGGCACGAAGACAGTGGATGTATGTTTTGGGGAGCGCCGGTTCACTTGGGACTTTGTCACTGCGGACATTTCTTTTCCCCTTCTTGGCGCTGACTTTTTGTGTGCCCACAGTCTACTGGTGGATGTTAAAAATGGCCGCCTGTTAGACGCTGTGACGTTTTCCACTGTTGCTTGTGGGTGTGATGTGGAAACGTTTGAGGGCCTCGCCAGCCCGCTCTCAGATGACGACGTGTTCACGCGGCTTCTTGGAGAATTCCCCAGCCTGACCACGCCTACATTTGCAGCCACTTCTACCAAGCATGGGTGGGGTCGAGCACCACATTGAGACCGTAGGCCCGCCGGTTCACGCTAAGGCCCGACGCCTCAACCCTGATAGATTGGCCACAGCTAAGTCTGAATTCGCCAACATGGAACGCCTTGGCATAATTCGTCGTTCGAACAGCCCGTGGGCCTCGCCTCTCCACATGGTTCCGAAGTCGGACGGCGGCTGGCGACCGTGTGGAGACTGTTGCCGCCTCAATGATGCCACGACGCACGATCGCTATCCGGTCCCGCACATACAGGACTTCTCTGCCCACCTGGCAGGTGCGAAGGTGTTTTCCAAGGTGGACTTGGTACGGGGCTATCACCAAGTTCCGGTACACCCCGCCGAGGTGCCTAAGACTGCTGTGATAACACCTTTCGGACGGTTCGAGTTTCTCAGGATGCCATTAGGCCTTAAAAACGCGGCCCAGTCTTTTCAGCGTCTCATGGACTCTGTTCTCCGGGACATGCCGTTCGTCTTCGTCTACTTGGATGACATCCTAGTGGCTAGCTCCTCCATCGGAGAACACCTTTCACACCTCCGGCAGCTTTTCTCCAAGCTCAGCCATGCTGGACTGATTATTAACCGAGCTAAATGTGTCTTTGGTGTGCCCTCCATCCAATTCCTCGGCCTCCTCATCAACGAGGACGGCGCCACCCCGCTCCCGGCAAAAGTGGAAGCTGTTGCCACTTTTCCTCGACCCCGGACGGCCCAGGGTCTCCGCGAGTTCCTCGGGATGGTGACTTTTTACCACAGGTTCATCCGCCACGCTGCCCATGTGATGCACCCGCTTTACGACGTACTTAAGGGTGTGGCTCCTAACCGTGCAGTCGACTGGACCGATGTGAGAGTCAAGGCTTTTGAAGAGACGAAAGCTGCGCTGTCCCGAGCAGCCTTGTTGGCCCACCCGCGCCCGGATGCCCCGGTCGCCCTCACTACTGACGCATCCGATTTTGCCGTCGGGGCCGTTTTGGAGGAGCGCGTCGAAGGTGCGTGGCAGCCGCTGCCTTTTTCAGCCGCCGGTTAGTCCCTCGGGAGCGCAAGTACAGCACGTTCGACAGGGAGCTCCTTGCTGTCTGGCTGGCGATCCGCCACTTCCGCTTCATCCTGGAGGGCCGTGAGTTCACGGTCTTCGTCGATCACAAGCCCCTCACCTTCTCCATGTCGAAGTTGTCCGAGCCGTGGTCCGCGCGACAACAGCGCCAGCTATCGTTCATATCTGAATACACCACGGACATCCGACATATCGCTGGCAAGGACAACGTGGTCGCAGATTGTCTGTCCAGGGCAGCCGTCAACGCGGTACAGCTGGGCCTCGACTTTTCCCGGATGGCGGCCGACCAGGCTTCCGACCGTGACACCCAGTCGCTTCGGGGCTCCGACACCGGGTTGCAAGTTAAACCGGCTCATGGTGACATGGCCGGACCCTTGGACGTGCCCCGCGCCCCCCGCCGCGGACGCCCCCCTGGGCTGCGCCTTGTGGACCGTGTGGGGTCCCTTCCAGTTGTTCCTGCATCTCCGCCAGTTGGTGCGCGGGACTGTTCTGGTGTTTCTGCTGTGTCCCTCCCGCCCTCGCTCCCTGGGTCCTGTACCCGCAGGGGTCGGGCAGTTTTGCCGCCCCGTCATCCAGAGTTTGATTGTGGGTGAATTCTGGGGGGGCTTGTGTAGTGATTGGAACATAATTCACCCACGGAACGTTGGGATGAAGGAGGAGTTGGATGGGATGAAAGGATGAAAGGATAAAAGAACAAAATGTTGGTAGGTCTGTGAGCCTCATGCAGAGTGAGTTGTTGTTGCTGTAAAACGCTGAGAAGCTGATGTCAATAAATCGCCGGTCTTTGGCTCCGGACTTCAACACTCTGCCTCCGACTCCCGTCACTACTCGCTACACGTAAATCAATTAGAACGGGAAGAACGTACAACTGACTAGCTTGCAAGCTAGCTATCCCAGCTAGATCTTACTCAATTAATGGACACAAAACGTGCGATAAGACGCTCTGACTGGCAAAGTTTGGTGGTAAATATATAGACTTTATGCCGACTAGTTTGCTAAGCTATCAAAGTTTAAGCTAACTGTTATAAATGTTCAGTGGGCTGTATGCAGCTTATGAGGTTTTTCTCCAACAAATTGATATATTGATTAAATATAATAACAGCGTATTGCATCATATCCTGAGTTACTGTATTGCATGTCGTCCTGTATCTTTTGCAAACTATGGACATTCTCCCTTTCTCCCTCGACACACTCAACAGCCGAATGCCACACATTCCCATAAGTGCAGTCTTGTGACACACCAGAGTGCCATTACTGAGTTCAATATGCACACGCACGCACACACGCGGCCATTGTCCCGCAGCATGACAGTGAATGAGCGTTGTGAGAGAGGCTCAGCACAAATCAAGCACATGACAACACTGTCGAAATGCCTGATTGTTGTGTCACCGGCCACTTCCTGACAAAACGCACACAAACCTCTCACCTCATAAAGACAGAAACTTTTTTGAGTACTTTTGCTATCTTTGGAAAAACATTGAAATCTATAGTAAGAAGTACAATGTATAGATTAGGATGTGTAACGATATATCGATATCTTGATAAATCGTGATACTTTTTTTTTACATCATCGATATACCTACGCAAGTATTGCAATATTTGTAGTTAATATGCAGCCACTAGAACTGCTCCATTGTTGACTTATTGAGCAATTACTTAGCAGGCCACTAGGGGGAGCACCTCATAAGAGTGGCGGGGAAGTGGACGCAAGTCTTCAGGTGAAGAAGAAGACTCATCAGCGCTTTTTGACTTGTGGAAGACATTTATCTGTCCAGCAACTGACTCACTTTTGCATACATTTCTATGAAAAATGTGTAATATATCTTCAATTTTAACATTTTAGAACATATTTTATGCTTCGACTTTTTGAAGTACAGAAGCGTTGAGCTGCCAATGTGGAGTAAACATTTTTGGCTGGCGAATATGTTCGAACATACTTACAAATATGTTCAAACCATACCTTTTTAGGCATTTGGCTACATTACAAATTCATTAGAAAATTAAGTAGACAAAAAACAGTGTTAATTCGTAACTTTTACGATTTATTATGTCTGCCGTGCATGATTTAGGTTCGGCATTTTTTTTCACTCGAGCATGCGCAAATAAAACCCCATGGCATTATGGGAAGGTATGCTAACTTTGTAGCAAGTAGCCTACAAGTACGTTTGAACGTATTTGCGAGTATGTTCGAACGTATTTGCGAGTATGTTCGAACATATTTGCAAGTATGTTTGAACATATTTGCGAGGATGTTTGAACATATTTGCGAGTATGTTTGAACGTATTTGTGACGTATTTGTGACTATGCTCGAACATATTTGGGAGTATGTCCGAACATATTTCAATACGTTGGAACATATTTGCGAGTATGTTCAAACATATTTGCGAGTATGTTCGAACATACTCGCCAGCCAAAAATGTTACTCCGCATTGGCAGCTCTACGCTTCCGTATTGAAGCACACAATTTCTGAGGAATATTATTATTTATTTCATTGGATTTAATATTTCAGTTAGGGCTGCGCAATTAATCGAAATTCAATTACAATTTCAGTTATTACACGCTGTACAGTAAGTACAAAATAATCCTAATCCTAATATACATACATATATATATATATATATATATTTATTTATTTTTTTATTTTTTTAAATTTATTTATTAATACTAATTTTTGAGTTTTTTAATTAAATGTATGGCATTTGCACCTTGAAAAAATAAAAAATACATAATTTAATCAATTTTGTTCATCCAAAACGAACTTGCATAATTATCGTGGTTCAAAGAATTTTTTTTTTTCGGTTAAACATTTACTTGTTTTGTACCAAAAAATAATTGTTTGAATAATTGTGATTTAATTTAATGCCAAAATAATCGTGATTATTATTTTTTCCATAATCGAGCAGCCCTAATTTCAGTAATTGTATTTATTTACTTTTGCAATATTACACACACAAAAATTGTATATACACTAAAGTGCTCACTGTGAAATCAAGGGAGCAAAAGTTAAAACATAAATACTCAAGTTAAGTATAGATAAGTGTACATACGTTTGGATTATGTCAACGTATGAGCGCAAGTGTGCATGCAAAATCGACTTAAGTCGAGTCACATAGTATTTGTTTACTTGTCCAGTGGTGTGACGTGCTGATAAGGAAGTGTGGTGACTCACCCGCACAAAGTTGTCGGGGAACAAGCCCCGGCGCCCCCCCAGCTCGCCTTCCCACCATCCTCCGTCGTCTCGCCGTATGTTCACGATGACGTCGCCCACGTTGAGGCTCAACTCGTCGTCCTGCTGGGCCTCATAGTCAAACTCCACCACGGCCTCCACTAAGAGTCAGAGAGTGAGCGAGTGAGCGTGTTGGCGTCTTGCACTCAAAAGGTCAAACATCGCAGTTAGATGCATCGCATCGTTCCGCTGTTACAAAGCATCATCATGAAGGAGAAACAAGGACAGAATTTCACATCAAACTTGGGCGGGGGGGGCTTTTATGGGCACTGCCAAGGCCACTAAAGGGATCCCGTTTCATGTTTAGTACGGCTTGCTCGCACAAATAAAAACAAGAGCAGAGTGAGAGGGCCTCTGCCAAGGCTTCAAATCAATCTTTCAATTTAACGGCTAAGAAGGGATGTAAAGTGGCAAGAAGTTCTTCTGGGAACAAATGGAATGAGATCCGACATAAATAAAGCACGACTCAGCGGTAACAAGCTTGCTAAGCTAACTAGCACGATAGATGGATAATTAGGTTGGTAAGCTTACTAGCTTGAGCTAAGTAGCATAGATAGATAGATAGATAGATAGATAGATAGATAGATAGATACTAACTAGCTACTAGATGGATAATAGATAGCTATTTAACTATTTAACTAGATAACTATTTAAGCTAGCTACTGGATAGATGGATGGATGGATGGATGGATGGATGGATGGATGGATGGATGGATGGATGGGTAGATAGATAGATAGATAGATAGATAGATAGATAGATACTAACTAGCTACTAGATAGATAGATAGATAGATAGATAGATAGATAGATAGATAGATAGATACTAACTAGCTACTAGATGGATGGATAGATAGCTATTTAACTATTTAGCTAGATAGCTATTTAGCTAGCTGATAGATAGATAGATAGATAGATAGATAGATAGATAGAAACTACTTTGATAAGCTAAGTAGCTAAATGGACAAGATAGATGGGCTAACTTAGCTTGCAAGTACTATCTGAAGTTGATTGACAAATAGATGTATTGGTAATTAACTTGCTCAGCTAACTAGATGGCTATTAGATGGACAGAGAATATTAACCGCACTAGTTGAATAACGTGTATCTCTCACACACACACAATAAACATTTGATCCCTGAACAAACTTTTCAGTGGGGGGGGTGCTATTTTTCAGGGTGCCGTAACCATGGAAACAAGCGTATAAACGAGTGGCTATGACTCACCCGCACTGGCTTCCCCGCTCCAATTTGCTGCCTTTATGCACACACATGCAGCATATTGACGCACAGAGATTTTTTTTTTTTTTAGAGAAACCATTGAAAGGAATGGTTTTGAAAATGTCCAAATGTAAATGAAGTTGTGACGTCATGTTGATTCATTATGGAATGGAGAAGAGAGGAAGAACTTTTTACTTGTGTGGGTTCGATGTGCAAGTGGGGAAGCCCACCGCCGCCGTCGTCTGCTGTGGCCGCAGACTTCCACTGATCACAATATTGACTGATTTAACTGCTTATTGGTTATTGATGAGGCTAGCTAAAACTGTTTATTGGGACTGATTATTGGTTGCAATCATTTTTCATTAGGACTGCTTACACTGGTTATTGATGAGACTACTTACACAGATTATTGATAGGACTGGTTAAACTGGTTATTGATAAGAGTGGTTATTTGTTAAATTGGTTGTGGCTTTTTGATAGGATTGCTTACAAAGGTAAAGGACAAGATTGGTTATTTGCTTCCACTGGTTACACTGTTTATTGCTAGGACTAGTTGTTACACTGGTTATTGATGAGACAGGTTCCACTTCCACTGGTTGTCAATGACACTGGCAACACTTGGGACTGTTTTCACTTATTGTTGATGAGATTCCTTACACTAGGTATTGAAGGGACTGGTTCAACTTGTTAGTGATGGGACTAGTTACTAGGGATGTCACGATAAGGGCAATATCGTGATATTGCGATATTAAAACTGCCACAATATCGTCGTCGTCATGGTCACAATATTTAAAAGGAACACATTTGTTCAAAAAGTCAGGTTGATTTCCATTTGTGCAGTTCTAGCACCCTCTAGTGACTAGTTTATTAGTGTAATTTAATTTTCATTAGGGATGTTTTGGCCTTCTATGTTTAAAATCTATGCTAATTGTCAGATAAAGGGGAACCTAATTTGCTTGTGACGCTATCAATGTCTGCTTGCATTACCAAGTAAGTGCCTCAATATTGTTATTAGAGATTAGGGGTGTTAAAAAAAATCGATTCGGCAATATGTCGCAATACTACAGCACACAATTCTCGATTCTCGAATCGATTCAATAGGCAGCCAAATCGATTTTTTAACATCCATTTTTGATGGAAAAATATTCAACAAAACATCTAACTTTCACACCTTAAGCATGGAAGAATGTTATATGAATGAAACATTAAGCCTTAATATTTTTTTTCAATGCTTATCAAACATGAAAAATGTTACAACCTGTTTGTTAAATATAGTGGCTCACAGTTCTAAGACCGAAGTTTCAGATCAATAAATAATACATTTTCATACAAATCTTACAGCGTACATGTATAAGTTTACTAAATGGTATTTTCTAAATTTGAGTAAAAAAAAAAAATTGCAACAGTCGACTTGTAAATTCATATCGGGATTAATCGGTATCAAATCGAATCGTGACCTATGAATCGTGATACGGATCGAATCGTCAGGTACTAGGCAATTCACACCCCTATTAGAGATTGGAGGTGGTTTATATGCATTGCTGTTATGTACAAAAGCACAATATTGTGTTTTTTTTAGTATGACCTGTCATTTTTACAATATTATCTTTTTTAAATATCGCCAACGGCCCCACAATATCGTGATAATTATCGTATCGTGACCTTCATATCCTTATAATATTGTATCGTGATGTTTGGATATCGTTACATCCCTACTAGTTACATCAGTCATTGGTTTCCCTGGGTATGAATGAAACCGGTTACAATGGCTGTTGAAGGGACCAGTTACACTGGTTTTTCGTTAGTTAGACTGCTTTCACGGGTTACTGGTGGTTGCACAGGTGGTTAGTGATGGGACTGGTTCCTCTGGTTAACAGGAATGGTTTTTGATGGGACAAGTTTCTTCGTTTTGATGGGGCTGGTTATTGTGAAAGTGGGTTTTAATGGTAGTGATGACACTAGTTATTGGTGGGACTGCTTACACTGGTTATCGACAGATGTGGCCACTTCCAACTCTCCTTTCATTGAGCGACACACACATTTTCTGTGCTGGTGCTTTATGGCGCAAAGCCTCAAATAAAATACACAAACTGACTATCAGGTTTTCGTCGGTTGACCCGGGTCAGTGAAGATGGTCCTTCTTCAGTCCGTGTATTTTTATTTATTTATTTATTTTTTGGCTTAAAAGAGCATTTGCGAAAATCTGGTTATTGGTAGGACTAGGTGATCTTTGACCTCGGCTCTTGTTTGTATCTCAACGATCACAATTGTGATGTCGTTGAAATTAATAGAAACATGACAAAATGCAAAATAATTCCCGAAAGGCCCTTCTGTAACAATGACTTGTCGCTTATAGTGACAATCCATGCTAATGTCGCTAACATTTCAAAAGCGACAAAGAAGCGAGGCCCAACATTCAAACGGCCTGCAGACAAAACAAAACCAAACTCCCACTCCAGCTTGGACTAAGACGAGCGAACGGCTGCGCCTCGTCCGGGTTTCGAAAAATGTCGCGCACGCGCAGGTGCGCCGCTCGCTGACGTGACATTGTGCGCTTGCACACAATTCTCCCACGTCAAGATGGAACGTTTCCAAGCACGTTGGACGGACGCACAGCGTTTTGATATTCATGTGCGTTTAGCGCACTCCCTCCGTCTGCATTGTCTGTGCGTGTATGTGAAAGCAAGCTTTTGCTTTTTTTTGGCCGCCCCCAACACAACTAACAACATTTTTACGTATAGGCACTGCGAAAACATGCAAGTCGTTTTCCTTTCTCTCCATCATGTTGCCATGTCAAATTGTCCCTTAAAACTCATTCACTGCCAGCCATTTTAGAACATTTCAAAATGTTCAAAACCCATATGAGATTATGTTCAATAATTATATGTAAACCCAAATCTACCAAATGACAGAATACACTCTCTCCTTTCTGCCTTGTCCTGTTCTTTTATCATCAACAGGAGTTTGACGATATATTGATATCGTGATAAATCATAATACTTTGTCTCCCGATGGATTATCCATACGCCGACGCAAGTATGGTGATATTTGTAGTTCATATACAGCCAGCTCTATTGTTCATGACTTATTGAGCAATTACTTGGCGGACCACTAGGGTGAGCTCCTCGTAAGAGTGGCAGGGAAATAAACGCAAGTCTTCAGGTGAAGAAGACTCATCAGCTGACTTTGATTTGTGGAAGACATTTATCTGACTCAGTTTTGCATACATTTCTATGAAAAATGTGGATTATATCTTCAATTTGAACATTTTAAAACATTTTATGTTTCGACTTTTTGAAGCACACCATTTCTGAGGAATATTAAGATTGATTGAATTGGATTTAATATTTAAGTCATTTTATTTTTATTTACTTTTGTAATGTTAGGGAGACAGAGTATCACGACTTATCACGATATTGATATATCGTCACACTCCTATGCACATGTCACTTTGCGTTAAATGCAAGTTAACATAACATTGTACATTTACGTGCAAGTGATGCATGCATAGAGTCCACTGACCACCCGCTGAAAGAAGGGTTGTAGTTGCCTATAGATGCCGCAAGATGGCAGCAAAGTACGTTTTGTTTTTTGTCCTATTAGACATGGCTTTGGCCAAAACAGGACAACGAAGGATAGATCTTCGGGGCAAAAAATCCGCACATAGGTGAATATTCCGGCGTTTTCAGCTCACTGAGATTAGCCACCTAGCTCGACTTTGTTCACAAATCACAGCGAGCAACATCTCGTTCATGTTGGGGGGGGATGAAACTGAAAACATCAGATGCCCCCGCTTGCCTGTCCGCATGCGCGCTATCGACGAAATAATTGGCGATTTAGCAATCGATGACTCGGCCATCAGGGCCCTCTCTGCGCCCGGGGGGATGGGGGGTGATGCATGCGCCTAACGAGGAATGTCACAACCAGTCAGCACACACACAAACGCATGAGTGAGAGTGAATGCAAACGTGTCAACATCTGCAACTCATCATCTCATGAAAAACCCCTCACCACGCAGCACATCCACCGTAAAGCATGGCGGGAAAAGGACAAGATAGCCCATTTGAGCACCCACGGGGGGGGGGGGGGGGGGGTAAAGGTGGGTTTGGGGGCACCCATGCAGCCCTCTGGACCTGGGCTTTCCGCTCCTGCTCATCCAGATGCGCTGGGGGGATATTGTAGAAGACAGCAGGGAGGGAGGGAGGGAAGATACAGGACAGGGTGGGGGTCCTCCAAAGATAAAAGGGGGGAGAAATGGTGCACCTCACCCATTTATGTCTCCTCGGTGCTCCTCGGGCTTGGTTCGGTGCCGTACCAGGCGGTCGGTTCAGGTATCGAGCGGCTTTTGTTGAGCGCCGAGCCACGCAGCCTCCTCCTCCGCCTCCTCCGCGCTACCAGAGATCCGCTCGAGCGGGAGGAGCGTCACATGAAACCATATTCCTTCCTCTTTTTCTTCCCTTCCCTTCTCCCCCCCACCCCAACACCAACGCACCACAGAGGAGTCAGAGAGCGTGTGGCCAAAACGGGAAGCAAGCTGCCTCTTCTGGTGCTTTCGAGTGCCCTCGGAAAAAACACAATTTCTCCCCCCTCTCCCAAAATAAGCGCACTGTGACGCAATTGGTTGTAACATAACACAACAATCTGTCTTTACACAACTTTTACCGCCGTTTATCCGACTTTGTTTGCTATTTGTCGTCTTAATAATAATAATAATAATAATAATAATAATAATAATAATAATAATAATAATAATAATAATAATGTATACGTTTCTTTAATTTAGTTAGCTAAATAAAAATAAATGGATAATTAATTCATTATAAATAATAAAACAAAAAATATTTTTGCAATATGCCTGTAACAATTTTGTCTTTAAATAATTGTTCGATTACCACCACTAATAATAATAATAATAATAATAATAATTATTATTATTATTATTATTATTATTATTATTATTATTATTATTATTATTATTATTATTATTATTATTACATAATAATCTATGAATAATTTTTAAAACAAATTAATTGTATTCAACACTATTTCAAAATACACATTTTTTAAACTAATCTACGAGCCAGCCATTACTTTTAATTGCCCTGCTGAATTATTGTTAAGCTTTTACTCTTATTCTTATTCTTACTACTTCAACTACTACCCAAGCATCGACAGAGAGTATAACATTAATAATAATAGTAATAATAGTAATAATAATAATTGTTATTATTATTATATTATTGTTATCATATTATAATAAGTTTTACTTCTTTCTCTCCCCTTTCATTTATTTTACTTTAAAGAGTGAAATAAAAATTCAATTAAACTGAATTGAATTAATAACAATAATAATAATAATAATAATAATAATAATAATAATAATAATAATAAAAATAATAATAATAATAATAATAATAATATGCATTCACCATTTACTGTACCTAATATTTTGACTTTGACTTTGACTTTCTAGTATATGTAAGGTAACCGAAATATTCGGAACAGCTCCCCCTAGTACAGTTGTACACCACTCAGTGCAAAATTAATGAATGAATGACTGCGTCTGACACACTAGTGTCAGTCAAACTTGGGAATGCATTGATTTGAATCTCATTAAAATGTGTAATTGTTCCTAATGTGATGGAAATCAAGATACAGTAATGGAATGAGCTTATTTTCCACACGTCGCTGTGAGCCAGTTTGTGTCTGACTCATTTTGGCTCACGAAGGATTGTGGCATCTCCGACTGCCAGTGAAGGCAGCATTGGGCTGACGTCCAAACCTCGCAACTCTCCTTAATTCTCGCGATGATTACAATATGTCAGTTTGTGGGCCTTTGACAGTGCTGTATATTTATTGGAACATGAGATAACTTTATTTTTCATTCCTGCATTCATTATTATAGTTTAGTCAATGGACCGTCCCTGAAATTGAAATCAAGGTTGTGTTGAGAGAGAGAGAGAGAGAGAGAGAGAGAGAGAGAGAGAGAGAGAGAGAGAGAGAGAGAGAGAGAGAGAGAGAGAGAGAGAAAGAGAGAGAGAGAGAGGGAGAGAGAGAGAGAGAGAGAGAGAGAGAGAGAGAGAGAGAGAGAGAGAGAATGAGTGAGCGATCCAATCAGGAAATGGAAATAGAGAATAAAATCAGGAAATGGAAATAGAGAATAAAATGCTACAAACAGTTTGTGTTTTGTCATTGTGACCTTGAGTTGAATAATACATATTTTATTATAATTAGGCTGGGTGGGCTTAAGCTTGATAGTGCGGCGGAAACAGAATAGTGGTGTGACGAATCAGGGCTTCTAAAATCAAAGATAAGTCTAACGAAGCGCGTAATCATGACGTATGCGGAAGTGCGGTCACGGCCTCTGTAAGGACAAGACACGAGACAGGAGGGAAGGGAACATTCCTTTAGCCAAGCGTTCATCGGTGTCGGCAGCGGAGCTGAAGCGTTGCTCAAGGTGAGATCGTTTGACCCGAAATGAGCATATTTGAATCACTTGATGTGTTTTTAAGGCTTTTGCACGATCGCGTGGCTTCTGGCGTAGGCGTCATTTTTGGAACGTTCGCAATGTCACGTATCCGCTTTCGACGGCCATGTGTGCTTGAGTCACAATGAAACAAAAAACGCTATTGCACTCGAGTTTTACGCTATTGCATAGAATTTTGCTCTATAATTAATTGTCAGGGTTACTGACAGCCTTAAGTTATGGGGACACCTGCTTAATTTTCAATCATTTTGTTGCCTGGGAAGCATTTGTGCGTAACCCTATACAACGTCACTCCCATTAAAAAAAAATGCTAGCAAAAACCTGCGTGTTGTGTATGTCGTCGTTTTCGACATAAAATGGCGATTTGTTGCGTTTTTTTTTCTTCAGCGGGAGTGTTACTTCCGTGAAGTAGCGCGTGGCGTGTGTAAGGTTGCTGTAATGTGAACGCCATTATTAGGCCATGATGATGCAACCGCTCTCTGGTTTCCTTTACGTTATTCAACGTTCACTCACTTAATGTTGTAATCTGTTGTACTTAGTCAAATGTCCGGAATTTGAACGCAATCATCTTTGCATGGAGATGTAAAGAAATGGTGTTAACGGCGCGATAGATGAGCTCCAACGGTTGCAAATGTGCATTAGCATTTTTACATGTCATAGTTTGCATATATGCCTCCTCACTAAGTAAAAAATGAGTTCTCCACACTTAAGGTTTTGTTTGTAACTTTTTGATTGCATCTTCGTTTTCTATCACGTTGATGATTGTTCGGATTGAATGGTTATTGTGTCACTTAATTAATGCTTGCAAACAGTGTGACCTGTGTAGAACTTGTTAATAGTAGAAGGTGTGCTACTCCAATAAGTTTTATTGATGAGGAGAATTCAAGTAAATCGAGCACGGTTCTATAAAAAGCCCATCATTTCCTGGAATCAGTTCACGATGGCAAGGTCACAAGCAGCCCGCATGCTTGTGGGTGCTTAAGTTAGAGAAACGAGTTTTGATTCGTGGCTGTCCTCAGGTGATAATGTTTGACAATAGTAATGAAGTGGAGCATAAAAAGGAGGCGTAGCTAGTTAATACTTGTTTAGAAAGCAAACGGTGCTGCCAAGAGAGGTCTGTGTCACAGTGGAACGAGTTCGAAGAAAGGTGATTTGAGGTCATCTTCACCTGAAGTCAAAATTGAACTGAGGCCAAACGTACGCTTTTGTATAAATATTATGCGGGGTGCCGGAAAATGATGCATATTCACCAATTGCTTGTCTTTGTCCGTTTCAGAATCAAAATGGATCGAGTGAGGTCTGCGGTTAACAACATGGTGAGTGTTTTGTCAGCTCAGATGTTGTTTTGACTTTCGATTTCAATGTCATGTAGAAGTACTTTGTTCCTCAAAAATGCAACATTCAAACATGAAAGGGATACTTTTGAACCATTTTCTACTTTAAAAAGTTCATATTTTGTCTAGTTAATTTGATAACCTTATTTTTCATTACTTAATAATAAAAATAAATAGAAAATTAATAAAAATGAATAAGTCATCACTTAATACCATTTAAAAAAAAAAAATAATAATTCACTTGCTGAAGATATCGCAGATGCACAGGAAGCAACCAATCACAAATTACTTGTTTTCTGGGTTTGATCATGTGACATGAGCAAACTGAGCTGTGATAGGTCGTTGGTTTCTTGGGCAGATGTGACGTCATCTTCGATCGATAGCCAGTGGCAAATTAATAGCGCATGAAAAATGAAGTAATCACATAAATTATAGACCAAATACTGCTGAAAATAGTCAAGTTTCCCTTAAAAGCTTATTTTTCTGCTTTGTAGTGCAAGTAAATAACTTGTTGACATCTCGATCAGGACAAAATGATGCTCTGTTCTTTTCAGTTGTAAAATGAATGAATGTTCCCTTAAAGTGTGGACACATTAGGAATTTTTTGCATCATGTCTTCATCTTGCATCAGCCATTCTTTAAACTCTAAATTCAGCTCATTGTTAAATAAAATACTAAAAAATGAATAGTAAAATAAAATGTTATTTTACTTACAAACCACCTATCCCATCTTTTGTTTTAATTTATGTATTTTAAAAAAATATTAGTCTTGTGCACAAACTTGTCTAACTGGAATCTTATCGTTAGCATTTTTCCGTTAGTTTAAAAAGTGATGTCATGGGCAGTCAGTCAAAGTTACTGGAACACATTACTGCGACAGTTGATGTTACTTCCTGCTTCCTTCCTTCCTTCCTTCAGATGAAAAGCGTGCAGTACAGACGGTTTACGTTGCAGCGCGACGAGGAGGCGGAGCGGCACGTGGAGATCAAGCTGTCTGACGACGGCGCCAATGAGCACGCGGAGGGTGGTGGCGGCTCTCCCAGCTTCCGGCCGGCCCCTGCCGCCGGCTTCAGCGGCAAGCGCATCCTCGGCATTCTGGCACTGGGCTTGCTGCTCTTCTTCATCCTGGGTACGAACGAACAAAAATCGCCGTTTTCAAAGCATAACGGCTCTCTCTGCACCTGGAGGGCTGGCTTATTCCGACCTCAATTTAATAGCAGGAAGTTTTTTGTTTTTCCTTAATTAATTTTTTTACTGAAACTAAACACAAAATACTATTTTTTTTATTTTTTATTTTTTATTTTTTTTACACCATTAAGTTTAATTGATAATTTGAGATGGATATAGACAGATATAGGTGTAGATTAGTGCTGCACAATATATTGAAAAAATATCTATCACGATATTGGCCCATGCAATATGCATATCGCAAAGACATCGCAATAAGTTCCATATGAAATTTTATGCTTTGATCTGAATTTCACCATTCAGACGCTAACTAAAATGTGCACCGCCATCCAATAGTTGAACATTATCGAGTGGTAATTACAATTAATTAACTAAGAATATATGGAGTTTTCTTATTTTTTTTGCTGCATGAAAAAGTGAGGTTCTTTCATTAGATAAATTTGTCATTTCCTTAGGTAACATTTTAAATATTGCAATAATATTGATCGCTATATTCAGCAACTATATCGCATATCGCATGATTTTCCACTTATTTTTTTATTTTTTTTTTTATTTTTTTTATATATATATAAATCTTTTACTGAATGTTTGTGTTATCTTGAAGTTACCGAGACAAATTCCTAGTAAGGTGAAATTTAGTCTCTTACATGGCAATAAAAGTCGATTCTGCTATAGATATAGATGTATAGATTGTGTTTTGTAGTCATGGTTGTGATTTTTGAAAACGTAGTGAGCCCACCACAGCTGACCTTTGTAACCTTTTGCCAGGCTACTTTGTTGGCAACCTGACCACCAAGAAGGCCGGCTGCTTGACTCAGTCGGCCCAGGTAGCTCAGTCGGCCCAGACGGGGATTGTGTCGGAGCAAGAGAAGCAGAAAGACGATCAGGGAGACGACGGCGGCAGCGAGGAGGAGGAGGAAATGCGGCATGAAGAAGCCCCGCGCAGCTGGAACGACGTCAGCCGGCTTCTCGACGACAAACTCGTCGGCCCCGCATTTGACCAACGTCTCAAGTAAATCTTGCGCTCGTCTGCATTCGAAGCACACGTCTTCGGGGCGTTAAGAAGCACGCAAATTACATGGTTCTCCAAAAAATATATTTATATATATTATATATATATATTATATATATTATATATATATATTATATATATTATATATATTTATATATATATATTTATATATATATATATATTTATATATATATATATATATATATATATATATATATATATATATATATATATATATATATATATATATATATATATATATATATATATATATATATATATATATATATATATATATATATATATATATATATATATATCCACACACACAGTGGGGCAAATAAGTATTTAGTCAACCACCAATTGTGCAAGTTCTCCTACTTGAAAAGATTAGAGAGGCCTGTAATTGTCAACATGGGTAAAGCTCAACCATGAGAGACAGAATGTGGGGGAAAAAAAACTCAGAAAATTACAGTGGAACCTCTACTTACAAACGTCTCTTCATACGAAATTTTCGAGTTACGGAACGCCTCAACGGGAAAATATTGCCTCTTGTTACGAAAGAAATTTCCAGATACGAAAGGTAAAAATACATTACCGAACGCAACATACTTTCGGCTATGGCTATTTCCTACCATAGGTAGCTATGAGTGTAAATACTAGATCGGTGTTTTTGCATCTTTCTGGCATCCCATTGGCTAAGAGGAACCTTCTACCATAGGTATGAGCGTATACTAGATCGGTGTTTGTGCATGTTTCTGGCATCCCATTGGCTAAGAGGAACCTCTACCATAGGTATGAGCGTATAGTAGATCGGTGTTTGTGTATCTTTCTGGCATCCCATTGGCTAAGAGGAACCTCTACCATAGGTATCTATGAGCGTAAATACTAGATCGGTGTTTTTGCATCTTTCTGGCATCCCATTGGCTAAGAGGAACCTTACCATAGGTATCTATGAGCGTATACTAGATCGGTGTCTATACAGCGTCCTCATCATCATCCCGCGGCCTATGAGGTGTTCCGAAAGTTTTTCGTAAATGTATGAACTAACGGCAGACGAATTTGTGCAAAAATTCAAACAATTGGTGATTGATGAAGGCACAGTAAGTTTTTAATTGCGACGAGACGGGCCTTTTTTTGGAAAAAAAGATGCCTCGCCATACCGGAAGTTTCCATGACGTTTCAGAATTTGTTTAAAAGAATTGCCCAGAAAATGTGTTCACCAGTCGGGCGTTTGCTCACTAAGATGATGTTTGCCTTGGACATTTTCAAAGGATTGTTTAAAAAAAAGAGAGAAAAAAAAAAAGAAAACATCCTTGGATCAGTTATTTACAAAACACCAGACAAAAAAAAAAAAAAAACTTCTGAGAGAGGAGGACATGAACCAAAAGAGGGCAAAAAACGATAAGGACAGCAGTTAAAAAGGTGAATGACCATCATTTGTATTCTTTACTTTATTTTTTGTTTCTTTACATTACGCACAACTCATTTATTGTGCAATAATCTAATTGTAACATGTATTTGTTCCATGTTTTGATGCATTTTTATGCTTTATAAAGCATTTATGTCTGAATTTTGGGAGGCTTGGAACGGATTAGGGCATTTACATGGAAAATGCGTCTCTACTTACAAAATTTTCTACTTAAGAACTTTCTTCCAGAACCAATTAATTTCGTAAGTAGAGGTACCACTGTACATTGTTTGATTTTTAAAGAATTTATTTGCAAACATGGTGGAAAATAAGTATTTGGTCAATACCAAAAGTTTATCTCAATACTTTATGTACCCTTTGTTGGCAATAACGGAGGTCAAACGTTTTCTGTAACTCTTCACAAGCTTTTCACACACTGTTGCTGGTATTTTGGCCCATTCCTCCATGCAGATCTCCTCTAGAGCAGTGATGTTTTAGTTTATTCATTTTTTCCTTTCGGACACATTACAGCTTACATCAATCACATCACATCATTTGCAACATTGACATCCGAAAGAAGGGCTGACGGGTAGAAGCCGAAGCTTATTCGAGACCCGTCCCCATCGACCCATTACTATAACGCATCAATCATATACATTATTTAGAATAGTCATTAATTTTTATCGTTATCCATCCCATACTATCCCAGACACTGCTCGCTCAGTTCATCTTGAATGTCCGTGTGTAGATTGTGGCTCGTCCCAGTCATTTGGAACTGCTGAGTCGGTCCCCAGACGCCACCAGTAAGCCCACCCCGCCAGGCGAGCAGCCAAGGCAAGCACAATTCTTCTCTTTCACCAGTAGGGTCTTCGCTGACCTCGGATCAGCTTTCACACATGTTGTGCTTTCCAGAAGAGTAGATCGGCTTGCATTCTGCCCATTGCGATTCAAGCAATTTCAGCCGCGATTCTGGTCAGGTAGCACCACTGGTTGCTAGCACGTTGTCGATCTGATGACTCCTGTGCGCTGCCCAGCCTAGCTCACCCAGCAGAGCGGCCCACGCCAGCTGCATTCCAGGAACCAGACCACCAACCCCCATTTTGCGTATTGACAGCAGTTTCATTGTAGCCACAATACAGCCTTATCATGTAGCCTTGACTGTTAAACCAAATGTCCAAACGGAATTCGAGCCAGACAATATTTAGATTCAAACGGGAACAGCAATACATGTTATAAATGCAGGTGTATAAACAAGAGTTAGCCTTGGCAAAGTCAGCAAGTAATCATATACAACTCCAGCTTTGGGTAATTAGTGATGTTGTTGTGATATTGTGAATTACTGTTGTCTCTCAAGCGCTGCCAATTACTCAGCTCCTTTCACGATTCGTGTTTTTAGTTGACCAGCGTTATCTGTAGTTTGAATAAAAATTCGGCAGTCTTTTGTCCACGTGCTTTCGATAAGTCCATTCTTTCTCATTTGTCGTGCCTTTTTGGCGATGAACAGCATTTCGTTTCGTGAGGTTTTCGTTGATGTAGACATGTTTCCCACGAAGCTTGTGACGGTCTCTCAGAAGCGCAATCTTTTTCTTTCCGTCAACAAACCTGATCAGAACTGCCGGTGGTCGTGTCCCTCCAGTTGGAAGCGAAAACCACATCTGAATGTGCGCAGGATCAACAGTTAATCCCAAATCTCTGAGTTGATGTGTCACTTGCTGTTCCACAGTTTCGTTCCCTGAAGATTGGTCAGAATCTTCCGTGCTCGTGCTAGCCGCAGCTCTCGAAGGGCCACGGCGCGGCTTGATCTTGATACCGGTGACTATCACATCGTTAATACGAAGATTTTGTTCCAAATCATCCACTTTTTGTTCCAAGGCAACAATGCGTCGATCTTTTTCCTGTGTCTCTGTCTTCAATTGCTGTATTTCCTGAAGATGTGGCTCAATGCTCTTTTTCATTTCAAGTAATTCGGCAACCATTCCACTGAGTTTTTTTAAGAGAAGATTTTATCTCTTCATTCTCGTCAGCTCTTTTTCCGCCAGGCATTCTGCAACATTGTAGTTAAAAAATCCTAATGCAAAAATCAACAAGTAGTTCGATTCACGAGCGAGTGCAGGAGCAAGTACAGATACAGTACGTCCTTCCTCAACAGATTCGTCCTTGAAAAAGGTGATGTTGAAAAAGATGATGTTTTGGGGCTGTCGTTGGGCAACACGGACTTTCAACTCCCTCCACAGATTTTCTATGGGGTTGAGATCTGGAGACTGGCTAGGCCACTCCAGGACCTTGAAATGCTTCTTGCCCTGGCTGTGTGTTTGGGATCATTGTCATGCTGAAAGACCCAGCCACGTCTCATCTTCAATGCCCTTGCTGACGGAAGGAGATTTTCACTCAAAATCTCTCGATACACGGCCCCATTCATTCTTTCCTTTACACAGATCAGTCATCCTGGTCCCTTTGCAAAAAAACAGCCCCAAAGCATGAGGTTTCCACCCCCATGCTTCAAAGTGGGTATGGTGTTCTTCGGATGCAATTCAGTATTCTTTC
Organism: Festucalex cinctus; assembly: GCF_051991245.1. Classification (NCBI taxonomy): domain Eukaryota; kingdom Metazoa; phylum Chordata; class Actinopteri; order Syngnathiformes; family Syngnathidae; genus Festucalex; species Festucalex cinctus. The sequence continues at coordinate 4,849,632 of NC_135430.1, read as the reverse complement.
TCCTCCAAACACAAGAACCTGTGTTTCTACCAAAAAGTTCTATTTTGGTTTCATCTGACCGTAACACATTCTCCCAGTCCTCTTCTGGAGCATCCAAATGCTCTCTAGCGAACCGCAGACGGGCCTGGACGTGTACTGGCTTCAGCAGGGGGACACATCTGGCAGTGCAGGATTTGAGTCCCTGGCGCAATGTGTTACTGATTGTAGCCTTTTTTACTGTAGTCCCAGCTCTTTGTCGGTCATTCACTAGGTTCCCCCGTGTGGTTCTGGGATTTTTGCTTACCGTTTTATCATTTTGACTCCACGGGGTGAGATCTTGCATGGAGCCCGAGATCGTGGGAGATTATCAGTGGTCCTTTATGTCTTCCATTTTCTAATAATTGCTCCCACAGTTGATTTATTTACACCAAGCGTTTTACCTATTGCAGATTCAGTCTTCCTAGCCTGGTGCAGGTCTACAATTCTGTCTCTGGTGTCCTTCGACAGCTCTTTGGTCTTGGCCATAGTGGAGTTTGGAGTGTGACTGAGTGAGGTTGTAGACAGGTGTCTTTTATACCAATAATGAGTTAAAACGGGCGCCATTAATAATGGTAATGAGTGGAGCCTCGTTAGACCTCATTAGAAGAAGTTAGACCTCTTTGACAGCCAGAAATTTTGCTTCTTTGTAGCTGACCAAATACTTATTTTCCACCATGTTTGCAAATAAATTCTTTAAAAATCAAACAATGTAATTTTATGAGTTTTTTTTTCCTCCCACATTCTGTCTCTCATGGTTGAGCTTTACCCACGTTGACAATTACAGATCTTGCTAATCTTTTCAAGTAGAAGAACTTGCACAATTGGTGGTTGACTAAATACTTATTTGCCCCACTGTATACAATTTAAATACAGCATGGAAACGCATAACAAAAAATAAATAAATTAAAAAAAAAAAGTAGACACAATGTCGGTCTACATGCTTTACATCTTGTCCCGATTGGCCTACAAATAGAAAATATTTGTTAGACTTAATGTTTGTGTAGCATATTTACAACCAGGATTATTATAGTTATGCAATTTGATTTCATTTTGTTTTAATTAGTTTTAATTAGTTTTGTTTTAGTGTTTTGATTTCATTTTTTTTTATTAGTTGGTATTAAGGGTGGTTCTGTTAGTTTTTATTAGTTTTAGTTCTTAATAAATACTTTGCTTTAGTGTTATTTTGATTTCGTTTTGAGTTTTTTTTTTAAATTAGTTTTTAGGGTGGTTCTGATGGTGGTTCCCCCCCCCCCCCCATTTTATCTCGTTAACATTTTTTTTGTTTGTTAACTAGAATAACCTTGGCTCATATGAGATTATGTTTCAAAATTGTGCAGTACTATTTTTTTATTTATTTTTTTATTTTTTTAAGTGTGAATTGTGTGACAGTCAAACAAGCAGTAAAAAGTTTGAAAGGCGTGTTAAGCTTCTTAGAATATCAGAGCAAATGTTGACATTCCTTTTTGCTATTTGCAATCCTCCACACTTTTCCTTACCGAACCTTAAAGCCATCATTGTTGTCAATCTGTCGTCAGGACCTTCGACGTGCCTTCGCGCTTGGCGGGCGGCGAGGGCGACGTCCAGCTGGCCAACGTGATCTCGGATCAATTCAAGACGCTGGGCCTGGACAGCTGGGTGGACATCCACTATGTTCAGCTGCAGAAGCCCAACAGGTGAGTCGGGAGCAATTTGCACTCGTCGTTCATATGTTCATCTCCTGCTAACGAGCTTGTTTGTTTTGTTTTTTTGGTCACGGGCAGCGCGCGTCCCAACACGGTGACTTTCGGCGCCGACGTCTTCAAACCCGACGGTTATCTGGCCTACAGCGCCACCGGGAAGGTCCAGGTGAGCAGCGGCCAGTAATTACAGGTAGATTGTTCACACGCGGGAATTTGAATTGAGTGAGGCGTTTGTGTGGATTAGGGCAAGCTGGTGTACGCCGCCTACGGCCGACGCGAGGATTTGGATGCCGTGCAGAAGGCCGATGTGGAGGTGAAAAACAGCGTCTTGCTGCTCAGAGCTGGAAAACTCACCTTTGCCGAGCAGGTAAAGGACCACGTTCATAACGCGTGCGGCATGCGGCAGGTGCATCTTTTAGAATTTGAATGATTAGTGCTTGTCGTCTCAATTTATCTGTAATTAATGGATCTATGTTTTAAAATTAAATAAGGTGCAAATGTAGACATTTCAACAACTCAAAAATTAGTATGAATATTTTTTTTATGCTGATTTTGTAATTGTGGTGTAACAATTGTAATTGAACTTCAATTAATTTCACAGCCCTGAAATTTGATAACCTCAGGATCTCACTTGAACACAGTGAAATCTCCGATTGTATTTGTTTATCATTTTTGATAATGATAGCTTAAAAAGATGACACAAATTTAACATTTAAATAGTAATATTACATAAGTGATTCTTTTTATTACTGTCGTTAGTTGGGAAGTTGACCTTTCCTTTAGTGAGTCCATCATGTTACACAATTGAATTATGTTTGCCACAATATTAAAAAATGTATGTTATGTTTTGTTTAGGTGGCAAACGCGGAGGCCCGAGGCGCCTCGGCCGTTCTCATCTACCCGGACGCCGAAGATTTCGATTTCCACGCCGCGACGGCGCTTTACGGCCATGTAGGTGGCGCCAGTGGCACGCTGTCTTCCTGTTGAACATAACGAACCTGACTTTTTTTTTTTTTCTTTTTTTTTCTTCTTTTTTTTTTTCTTTCCCCCCCTCTTCCTCATTTCGTTCAGGTGCACCTGGGCTCGGGCGACCCGTACACGCCGGGCTTCCCCTCCTTCAACCACACGCAATTCCCCCCGACCCGCTCGTCGGCCCTGCCCGCCATCCCAGCTCAGACTGTCTCCTTCAACGTGGCCAAAACCCTCAAAGAGTACAAAAGCCCCATCCCATCGGCCGCCCTGTCGCTTGAAATCGGTTTAGCTAGCATCGCGTGCGTCTGTGTGTGCAGGAGAATCGGCGGTCCGAACCAGATGGGCGGCGTGGAGGACGTCACCGTGGAGGTCAACAACGTGCTGGTCAACACGGAGATCCACAACGTGTTTGGAGTCGTCAAAGGATTCGTCGATCCCGGTACGAGGAACAAAACATTTTTGCAATCAAGAGTTTGACTCCAAAACTGTGTCGCATTGTGTCACCGCACCGCATTTTTTTTGTTTTTTAAATTTAGTTTGTTTTAATTAGTTTTCAGGGTGGTTCTGTTCGTTTTTAGTAGTTTATTTAATAAATGCTTGAATTAAAGTGTTAATTTTAGTATTTTAGTTCTTTTTTTTTTTTCCCCTCTTTAAGTGTATGTATGACTTGTGCGCAATAAATAAATATTTGTTACCATGACGACGACACTTTCAGCCGGGTTGTTGGGAGGACGCGAGCCCCTGACTGACTTTGTCCACATATTTTTCCTGACATTTTCTAAACTTGGCATCCAGGTTTTTTAGTTTTTGGAATTTTTCATTTTAGTTCGTTTTGATTATGTTTTTAGTTGTTTTTGTTTTTTTAACATGTATGACTTGTGCACAATATTTAAAAAAACAGCATGGGAGCGACCTCATCTTTTGGTGCTTTTCTATTGGCTGCTGCTCGATGACGTCACTTATGTGTGACACACTTCCAAATGTCTTTTAATTTTCTGGTTAGTCTTAAGTTCTTTTTAAAAATAAGCTTGGTGTGGAGACTTAGCGAGTTGTGTTGTTTGTGTGCATCAGACGAGTACGTGGTGTTGGGAGCGCAGAGGGACGCGTGGGGTAAAGGTTATGCCCGAGCGGCCGTCGGCTCCTCCGTCCTGATGGAGCTGGCCAAAGCCTTTCAAGACTTGGTGGAGAAAGGTAACAAGAAAAAAAAAATTCCTGTTACATGGACAAATGACTTTATGCAGCCGTGGGAGTTGGCTTTTTTTTGCACAGGTATATGTTCAGAACGGCTGATCTGCGTGGAACTGTCAGGTTGACGCCACCTAAACATTTAGAAATACACAGACGCAAAGATGTGAAGACGAGTTATTTTCTTACTCAAGCAATGGTTTAAAGCAATGGTAGTTAAAGGCCAGCAGGTGGCAGCAGAGCATATCAGCCAGGGCTATATTGCAACAAGCTCTTTTGTTAGGGATGTATATTTATTTTTTTTCATATTTGTTCATATCTTTTTCCAGATGGTGTCCGGCCCAGGAGAAGCTTGGTGTTTGCCAGCTGGGGCGCCGGAGAATACGGAAGCGTTGGAGCCACCGAATTTTTGGAGGTGAGTGCCGATGATTTTTACCGAAACAAGTCAATCGTTCATTTTGAGCAAATTTATTTACAGAAAAAAAAACAATTTTTTTTTTTTTTTAGGGTTATCTGTCCTCCATCGACAGAAAGCTTGTCACCTACATAAGCCTGGATGGGGTGGTCATGGGTAGGTATCGAGTAAAAGAATCAACTGTGAAGCTTGTCTGTTAACCGTACGTGTCGTCTCACAAGGTCGCGGTGGCTTTATTGCCTCTGCGAGCCCGCTGCTCTACAGCCTGCTGGAGGACACCATCAAACAGGTAACGACAGCAAAACAAATCATATTTGTTGTTTGTTAGAGACGCTGCATTAAAACAGTGGTAGCGGCCGATACTGCAAAACCGGTTATCGGAATCGATATTGGGGGGCCAAAAATGGTATCGGAACACCAATTTCATTTTGAAAAAAAACTGTATTTGGGACCTGACACTGCAAAACCGGGTATCTGAATCGGTATTGGGGGCCAAAAGTGGTATCGGAACAAGACTATTTTAATGTTTAAAAAAAAATAAAATAAAAAATAAAAATATCATCATTGGCTGATACTACAATACTGGGACTCAGTATCGGGGGCCAAAAATGGTATTTGAACAACACTAATTTAATTTTTTAAGAAACAAACTTGGCATCGGCTGATTCTGCCAAACCAGGTATCTGAATCGGTATTGGGTGTATCGGAAAAACACCAATTTCATGTTAAACAACTCGGGTATCGACATCGGCTGATTGTGCAAAACTGGGTATTGGTATCTGGGGCCAAAGGGACAACACTAATTTCATGTTAAAAAGACAAACTCGGCATCGACTGATACTGCAAAACCGGGTATTGGAATCGGTATCTTGGGCCAAAAATGGTATTCTAACAACACTGTATAATTGAACCGGTTAAACAATGTGACTTTTTGTAAAATCTTGCCTTTAATGAGACTTCCCTGTTAGGTGACGAGTCCGCTGGATATCGGCAGCGTGTACGATATGGCGGGAAAGGACAAATGGGAGGCCAATGTGTAAGTTTCCGTATCATCCTGATATCGGAAAGTGAGCGCATGTCCGCTCATAAATGTTTCTTTTGCAGCCTGAGGCCCATGTCTGTGGATGACCCCGCCTACCCCTTCTTGGCCCTGGCTGGCGTTCCCTCCATCTCGTTCCACTTCATCACTCCCAAGGTGAGTCGTCCAACAGGGTTCCCGCGGGGTCTAAATAAAGTCTTAAAAAGTCTAAAATTCAGAAAGTTAAAATTGTAGGCCTTAAATGTCTTAAAAAACAGCCATATTTTCATCCTAGGTCTAAAATTTAATTTACCCAAGTCTAAAATTCTTACATCCGCTCCTTACATTCCGAGAAGTGTCTGCTCTGTAGAAAGAAAGAAAAAGCACAAAAAAATGTGCGTTGCGTTGTTTCTATTATTTGCGTGCTCAAAGTGGAGGAGACATTTGAGGGGGTGCGTTTGCATTGTAGTTCAATCTAGTTCAGGCGGGCGGGAGCGAAGGTACGTGGGGCGGTGCAAATGAGATGGTTGGTGAGATGTGACGCTCCACCGCTTGTTTTGCCGCGAGATACGACAACAGGGGGGGGGAGGAATTATCGTTGTTGCTGTCTGCGGACATCCCGAGCTCAACATGTTAAGCTAACACTACGGGTACAAAAACAAACGGGCAGGGTGGTGAACGACGAACTTGGCAGACGTGGGTTGGTATGTATTCACTTCTTTTGTTTTTGTTAGATTTATTGAACTGTGTACCAAAACAACAGAAGACATCGCTATTGATATTAGCCAAAGCATCATTTGAACAGTGGTGGCAAGTTGCGATGCTGAAACTTTTTTTTTTCCCCTGAGAGGACTTATGCCATAATGTAAGTAAGTGAAGCAAAGCCCCTATCGCCGGTGTGTGCAAATATTAATGAAGCGGCCGTGTCCAGAGGTGTGAAAACACTGTACAGCTCTGGCAATGTAACGCTAGCGAGTAAAGCTAATCGAAACATTTGTTTTTGTCATTTCTTTTATTTAACCAGGCAAGAAACTCATTGAAAGTGACAATCGCTAATCCAAGAGTGATCAGATCACATGCTAACAAAGCCCCTTCTCTATTTGTGTGAATGTAGCATTGTTAATTAAGTGGCTCGGTACTCTGTCCACTACCGGAAAAAAAACATACATTTCAAGTTTACCTTCCCGACTTTCCGCCAAGATATTGCAGTTAGCTTGTCTGAAGAGAGAGTGCGGACAATTATTTTTAGCGAGTCAGAACGGAAAGTGTGGACAGTCAATTTGTAAGAAAATGGGTAAATGCCAGTCCAACAAGAACTGGCTCGAAATTCCCGAGTTTTCCAGCTGGTTGGATGAGGTAGCCGGCGATAGGCACTCGGCTCGTTGCAAAGTTTGCAAAAAAGATAAAGTTGGGGACTTTTGGCGCGAATATGGTTGTATAGGCAAGGCAAGTTTATTTGTATAGCACATTTCATACACAAGGCAACTCAATGTGCTTTACGCAAGGAAAGGCACATAAGCAACAACACATAAGCATCAACAAACAGTCGTTAACATTGAGAGGAAGAAAAATAAATGAAAATAGGGTACAAAATTTACTATGAAGAACATACAATGACAATATTAAAACATTATTCAGCAAACTTTAAAACATTTAGCGTAAGGAAGTTTAAAATAAGAATAAAAATAATAATTAAAAAAAACTTAATTCAAGCTGTTTAAAATAGGTTGTGCGATTGGCTGGCAACCAGTCCAGGGTGTCCCCCGCCTACTGCCCAGAGCCAGCTGAGATAGGCGCCAGCACCCCCCGCGACCCTTGTGAGGAATGAGTGGTCAAGAAAATGGATGTATGTATGTATGTATGTGATTGTTGTGTAGATTGTTTTGAGAACTGAAGTTCATCTCAGGTTGGTCATTGTCAATAGTTTATTACATTGTATATGTTGTATGCTTTTGGTGCCCTTCGACATGTTTGAAACCAAAATAAGTTGACACGGTTTTGAGAAACAAATATGTGACCCCCCCCTCTTTTTCTTTCTTTTTTTTCTTTTTTAAGGGGTCTTCGGTCGGTTGTGAAGTTGGTCTAAAATTTTTCTCATAATGGTCTAAAAAAAAAAAAGTCTAAAAAAGGTCTAAAATTTCACTGAGTGATTCCTGCAAGAACCCTGTCCAGGCCGATTTTCATTTCCTCCGTCACGTCACGTGAGCACTTTTCCTTTTGTCTAAAGGTGGAGGTGTACACGTACTACGGCACCTCCATGGACAACATGGATCACCTGAACTACAACACGGCGCACAAGACGGGCGAGGCGGCGGCGCGGGCCGCCCGTCTGGCGGGCCGAATGGCGCTGCGTCTCGTCCACGACCACCTGCTCAGGCTGGACGTTGGCGCGTACCGCAAGGTTCTCCCCGCGGCCGTCAACCGGCTCTACGCCCACGTCAGAAAGATGGTCCGGGTGAGCTGCCATTTATTGGCGGGTGGTCAGAGCCACCTGCACGAGTCAGCGTGTTGAAAACGAAACGTTGGTCGTGTTGTTTTGTGTCAGAGCGGCGAGCTGAAAGGGGTGGAGCCCACCTGGCTGAGCAGCGCACTGGGCTCTTTCATGCGAGCTATGGCCGACTTGAACACGGCCGCCGTCAACACGCACGTGATGGAGGAGCGCGGCTGTCGGCGCATCAACGACAAGCTCATGAGCGTAAGACCTTATTATTGATTGACATTCATAATTATGGTTAGTGTGCTTACATGATTTTGATGCAGCATAGGAACTAGGGATGTATCCATATCCATATGTCACGATATGAAGGTCACAATAGTAATGGTGTTAGTATAAATGTGGCATTTTCATTTAATTAGTTTTTATTTCATTTTGAGTTTTGTTTTGTTTTGTTTTTTTCTTTTATGTAGTTGGTTTTAATTCGTTTTCAGTGTTCTGTTTTTATTAGTTTTGGTTATTTAATAAATGCTTAGTTTGAGTTAGTTTCAGTATTAGTTTTTGTTTTAAAAGAAATGTGTATTACTTGTGCACAATATTTAAAAAAAAAAAAACAGCATGGGAGCGACGACGCCTTTTTAGTTATAGGCAAAATATTAACTTAATTGCTATAATGGGCTAAATAAGTGAAGTATCCCTTTAATTTAATGCATAAGCATTTGGGGATAAATTAAAGAATTATTTATTATTATTATATAAGGGATTAATTACCACAAACTAAAACCAAGGACATTTTTGCCATAATTATAGTTTTGTAAACGTAAAAATGGGAGTTTTTCATTTTTTTTAAAGTACAGTGGTACTTCTACTTACGAAATTATTGGTTCTGGAAGAAAGTTCTTAAGTAGAAAATTTTGTAAGTAGAGATGCATTTTCCATGTAAATGCCCTAATCCGTTCCAAGCCTCCCAAAACTCAGACATAAATGTTTTATAAAGCATAAAAATGCATCAAATCATGTAACAAATACATGTTACAATTAGATTATTGCACAATAAATGAGTTGTGCATAATGTAAAAAAACAAAGAATAGAGTAAAGAATAAAAATGGTCCTTTACCTTTTTAACTGCTGTCCTCATTGTTTTTTGCCCCCCCCCCCCCGCTTTTTTTTTTTTTTTTTTTTTTTTTTTTTTTTTTTTTTTTTTGCCTGTTTTGTAAAGAACTGATACAAGGATGTTTTTTTTTTGTTTGTTTTTTTAAAAAACAATCCTTCGGAAATGTCCAAGGCAAACATCATCTTAGTGAGCAAACGCCCGACTGGTGAACACTTTTTCTGGGCGATTCTTTTAAACAAATTCTGAAACTTCATGGAAACTAAAGGTATGGCGAGGCATCTTTTTCAAAAAAAGGCCCGTCTCGTCGCAATTAAAAACTTACTGTGCCTTCATCAATCACCAATTGTTTGAATTTTTGCACATCGGATCACCTCATGGGCCGCGGGATGAATGATGAGGACGCTGTATAGACACCGATCTAGTATACGCTCAGATACCTATGGTAGAGGTTCCTCTTAGCCAATGGGATGCCAGAAACATGCACAAACACCGATCTAGTATTTACGCTCATAGATACCTATGGTAGGAAATAGTCATAGCCGAAAGTATGTTGCGTTCGGTAATGTATTTTTACCTTTCGTATCTCGAAATTTCTCTCGTAACGAGGCAATATTTTCCCGATATTTTCCCGTTGAGGCGTTTTGTAACTCGAATTTCGTATCGAAGAGACGTTCGTAAGTAGAGGTTCCACTGTATTTTATTTTGATAAAAAAAAGCACCGTATTATGCATTTGTATTTCGTGATTTCGTACAGCAATGCATATGAACCGCTAATAAGCCTTAATGTGTTTTTTTTTGTGTGTTTGTTGTTTTTTGAGGCACCTTGTGTGTATTCTAAACCTAAAAGGTCCAAAACATGCCTTTGTGAAAATTAAACTGCACTACAAAAACGAGCCACCAGAGGGTGCTTGAACTGCATAAAGGAAATCAGCCTGGCTTTTTTTTTTTTTTTTAAACAAATCTGCTGCTTTTAATATCGTGACATGACGACAATATATTGTGCCAGTTAGAATATTGCGATATCACAATATTGCTGTTATCGTTACATCCCTAATAGGTACCTGCTTGAAGCTTAAACCTGCTTAAAGCTTGAATAGCTTAAAAAAAGACGGCCACCTAAATTATCTTTAGATGCCACAAAATGGCGCACTTTTTTTCTTTTTTCTATTTTTTTATTTGACAAAAAAAAAATTGTGTGGTTTAAACTGAAGCTCCACTCCTCGCTTTAAAATGGCCCCTTAGCTACAAAATGGCGCCAAAGCTCCACTCGACCTCAAAGTGTTTTTGGTGGGCTGAAATGGATGAATAGGATTTATTTATTTTTTTATTTTTTATGTATTATTGTGGTTATTGTTTCATGCTACCTTTCTGTAGTTTGTATTTGATTTAATATTTTAATTAATCCTGTAAGGTAACCCTAAAAAAAAATGTATGATTATCAGGTGGAGCGCAACCTGCTGTCGCCGTACGTGTCCCCCGTGGAGACGCCTTTCCGCCACCTGCTGGTGGGCCGCGGCGAGCACACACTGACATCCCTGGCCGAGACCACCGACCCCAACCGGCTCCACGCCCAGTTGGCCTTGGCCACCTGGAACCTGAAGATGTGCGCCAACGCCGTGGTCGGCGACATCTGGGCCAACGACAATCGAGTCTAGGAGGGTGCGTGCGTGTTCTCAGGTGTGAATGAAAACAGCAGAAAGTGAAAAGAAAAAATTTAAAAGCACTTAAAAAAGCTGCCAAATCGCAGCTCTTTGTCCCACCCTTTTAAAAAAGTACAAGTTGTATTTGACACTCCGAGTCAATAGGGGGGCGCTACTGCTCCTCTAGTAAGAATGAAGGAAACTGCTGTTAGTGATTTAGTGTATCTCTTCTTTTTTCTTTTGGCGGGCTTGTACTTGAAAACCTCGAATGCTACTGACACCCCCGCACCTCCTCTTTGCCAGCCAAACACTGAGAACCTTATTTAATATATGTTTTTGATGTTATCGGAAGCAGTGCCTTCCATAATTATGACGGTTATACTGTCTGATCTGACAGCAGCATCTGCTACGTGAACTCAAACTCAACTGTTGGCGCCCAAACGGAGGCAGCTAAGAAGAATTCAAAAAATAAATAAAAATGAAAAAAAAAAAAAACGGATAAAATTCTCAACAAAAAATAGCTGCTAATTTAAGTAAAGCAGGATAAAAAGGTGACAAATTTAAAAGAATAAAAACCCAAAGAGCTTTAAAGGCATACTTGACTCATTGAGCCATTTTCAACAGTAAAAAAAAAAGTTAATATTTAGTCTAATTAATGTGGTAACTTCATTATATTTCATGCACAATTAATACCTTTAAAGTATTTTTCATTTTGTCTGTCGACTGATATCACCCGTGCTGAGGAAGTTGGTAACGACCAATCATGGCTCACCTGTTTTCTGGGTTTGGTGAGCACAGGTGATGTCATCAGTCGACAGCAAGTAGAAAAATGGCTCAATGAGTCCAATATGCTCTCATCAAATAAAGCAGCTGGAATTTAAAAAAAATAAAAATAATTAAATCTTCAAAAAAGACAAAAGGTCAATCAATAAATTGATCACAGCAAAAAAGAAAACCCCTCAAAGAAGGAACCAAAAATGAAGAAAATGAGTTTTTGTGCCGTTGAGGTCCACTTTTGGAGCAGTTGGCGCGAGTTATCGGGGGCAGTGACTCCCATAATTAAATCCATTATCGGGGGCAGTGTCTCCCATAATGACAAGTAACGGTAGTTTTTAATCTACCACTGTGTGTGTCGTTTTGTTTTTGTTGTCTTTTTGTTTTTGTTTTGTTTTTTATGTGTATTTATCGGGAGCAGTGCCTCTCATATTTCACTCCAAAGGGTGGAACAACTTATCGGGGACAGTGTTTCCCAGAGTTTTATATGTATTTATTTCTCTATCTTTTTTTGCTTTGTGGTAGCTCTTTCTTCCTCACTCACTTCCCTCCTCTGTTGCTAGGTCGAAAAAGGGGTTTTGTTACCTTTCACGCTTGCTGCAAAAAAAATAAAAAATGTTTTGAAATGCGCTTTCGTGTTACTGAGGTGTTGTTCAACAAGCTTGGACCAGACAAATTAATGTCCCAGTTCCATCAGTTTCTTTTCTACTATGTGGCAATGTATGGCATGGTGACATTTGTTTCGCTCTTGGGGGGGGGTTATTCTGTTTTTCGTTTTTTTGCAAACAAATGACAATTTTCTGAAAACTTTAAATGAAGAGTTGTATTGGAAATTTCGAAGTTGTTTACAGTTGAAACAAATGTTACTAAAATACATATTAAATAGCAACGTCACAACCTTGCTGTGGTCTCACCCCCACGCCAGCTATTTAGCAACAGTATTGTTTTAATTGTGTACGTTTCCAGAAGAGAAACAGCATCAATGTAACTGAGCAAGTTAAGGTCCCCCCCATTAACTTTGTTGTTACACTTGACAAAAACAAATAAATCATCAAACCACCTACAAGTAATTTGAGATTGATTTGAATGGGGGTTTTGGCACTTGTTTGGAGCAAAAATGTCTTCTTTTTTTGGCCAAGATTAGAACATAAAAAACGCCCGGCCTCAACTCAATTGATTAATAATATCCCCTTATCTTTACAGCGTACGCACATATAGGTCGCTTGCACATCGTAATGCATCATGGGAGTTTTTCCTTCGGGCGCCATATTGGGTGTCCTCCGGTTCACAAGGTACACTCGCGAGTTACACGGTAGAGCTTATCAACCTGATGTAATTTTCGCAGTATTTTCACGATTTACCGGAAGATCAAAAACAACGATACAAGCAGAAGGTGTCTCTGTGTGGCGGGATTGATCCTAATTACGTCCTGACCAAGGGTGATTTTTTTTTGACGGAGAAAGCTTGCTGGCCAAATGTGACATCTCTGGACATCTTTCCCTACCTCGTGTTGACAACATGCTCCATAACACGCCAACAAATCCCTGGAGGCTTACAATTATTTTGTAAGCGGGTGGATACAGAGTGTAAACTTTAACATCACATCAGAAGAAACGGTTGCTGTTGCACGTAAGTAAACCACATGGTGTTGGTAATTCTGCACACAAAAATGTTGATTTGTTCTCAGGCTTCCTGTTATCATTGTGTTTACATGCACAGCTGGCTTTACCTGATGTGGTTTTTCTAATAATTTTATAACAGGCAAATATGGCAGAGCGTATAAGAATAAAAAGTAACTATGCACAGCCTCCCCGTGGCTTAATTAAATTTAATGCTACCCTTTCACTAGTTACATGTTACTTAATCAACTTATTCTAAATGGTTAAGGTTAACCACTCTCAGAGGACGTATTTTTAGTTTCAGTTTCCAGTACAATAAAACGTGTTCATGGTAACTACTGAGCATACTGACAGCTTTTCTTATGATCTCACGGTTAAGGAGGCTGTCACAACACCCAATTTCTGTCTGGTGCCAGATGGCAACAATTCCCATCACTTGTCACGACAACACCAATAGTATTACCAGGTATGTATGGCTTTACTTTTTGTAGTTTCTTATTTAATTCTATGTTTCATATTTTCATTACAATGTTTGTAATATTTTCAGATTCAGGCACAGATGAGTTTAACTGGACGGGACTTCTGCGACTTTGTGGTGTGGACAAAGTGTGATTGAGCGAGTCCACCCAGATCGCTCGTTTTGGCCAGTTGGAAAAGCCAGAGTTTTTTTTTCCCAAAGTCCCCTCCTTACCTGAACTGCTCGGGAGAGCATTTACTAGATCAGCAGTGGACTTCCAGTGTTCCTGCTCAGCCGCTGTCACCTACCACTTGCTCATGTACTTCAAAGATGCGGAATAAAGTAGTTTTTTGTGCTGCAGCAGATTGTAAAATCAAATATCACCCAAAGTGTGCCAATCTAGACTGCCAAAAGGACAGTGGTTTTGTGACAAGTGTGAAACAAGGATTATTGGGAAAACTGTAACACAGTACTGGTACTTGTCTTACATTAAACAAATTTAAAAGAGAGCAACTTTTTCCTCTGTACATAGCATAATGAAAGTCATTGCGTACCCCATCAACATTACATCATACCATCATCTCAGGATGGTAGGCACCTGTGCTAAAATAAACTACATTAATTAACAGTTCAATTTTTAACCCTGAAATTACTACATCTAATCATTATTCACTTCATTTTTTGTGCTTTTAGAAATAATAGAGATTTATGCCATTACTTTAAGAGGGACCATATTGCACATTGAGTCAAATCCTGTCATTTGTATCATGTATAGCTTTGTAAACAAACCCAACAATAGAATTTGTATAAACGCTGCCTTTATTAGCGCCAAACAAACAGTCGCATGTTGTCCTCCTCCAATGCTTTGATGCTCGCCTTCGTTTCCATCATGTCATTGGCAATCAAGTCGGTGTGGCATGAGATCCCTAAAGAAAAAAATAAAGGAAAAAAATCACAAAAAAAACGGTACCAGTAATAGGTTTAATATAGTAAAGTAGTATAGTTTTTTTGGCAGTGTAAAAGAAATGCACACATTTTGTTGCATTTTTTAATGTATGAACATTGCTACAGGCAAATACTTATTTCTATAAACACTTCCAAATGTCTCTAAAATATAAGGTGCGTGTACACACACAAACAAAAACACATACATTCACTCATGCATACAATATATCATGTAATGAATTCTGAGTGGCATACCAGAGTCAATGATGTCAGCAGTACTTGAGGGTACAGGTTACTGGAGCCATCTGGCTGCATAACTGCAACAAACTCTCTGCCACTTCGAGTCGTCTTTTCTTTGCTTGTCTCTCCTGTGCACGTTCATATCTTGGCACCGACTGGGCTGAGACATAGATGTTGTAACTTGGGACCCAACTTTAATGTTGGAGCCCAGTCGGGATGATTGGACAGAAAAACGGGCGCAGGGCGACCTGTTAAAATAAACAAATATATAAACAAATAAAATATGGAAAGACTGGTTATTTTACCGCAGTAGGGTGGCCGTGAATAAGTTCTTTAGCATGATGTGTAGGCTACCGGGTTCTGTTTTCTTGCATCACCCCCGGGGGTCTGTTTTCTTGCATCAGCCCCTTCTGTCTCTTTTTTTTCCAAGTTTACATTTTGCCACCAAAAAACATGTTATCGGCATTAAAAGCCCAAGACTAATCAATCCAATTTCAGCAGTAAACACTTTGCACTGGCACTACTTGGGTGAAAATGTTCGATGTTAGCTTTCGGCTAACGTCCGCTAGCCAGCTTGTACTACCGAACTTGCTTGCTCATGAATCCAAAACATAAGCAACTTGCCCATATATGGGCGGTCGAAACGTTATTAATCCTCATGCATTAAATAAAGGTAAACAAGCTTACCGCTCACAAAGTGATCGCTGCACACACGAGCCCAAAGTAACGACTTCCCTCCGGAGTCCGCACTCCTCTGTCTCCAGGCCCTGGTTCCTAGTTATTTTCGGATTTCGGAAAAAAGACCGACCATTTTCCCCCTTGGCTTTGTTCGAACAGCCAACGATGCAGCAACAATGTACCATTTTAAACGCAGAAAACAAACGTGATAGATACGTGTTAGACCGAATCGCTACGTAAATGGAGGCCACCCAGCATGGCGACTACAAGAAATCCGAGGCGGAAGTGACGACATGTGCAAGCGACCTATTGGCTTTTCTGTCACTTTGTTAAGGAATAAAGACTTTCTCTGTTTGTTGAAGATTAAATAAAACCCTCAGCTTGGCACCCAATAGCTATTTGTCTTTATTGATTATTGTTGTACTATGAAAATATTTGTTTTTGTTTTTTTGTTCTCTTTCGGTGCTCAAGTAGTTTGACATTTCCGGGTTGCTGTCCGCCCTCCGCGGATGAATCTGAACGTGGTGCTCAGGCTCAACGGGCTTTGTGGAGTTGCGGCTGCACGGCGGAGGAGCGCGACGCCGGTCCGGTTATATTTCTGCACATTTTGCCGATAAACCACCAAGTCCTGTTTGAAAGCCACCGGCCGGCAAGACGAACCACCGCGTAGAGTGGTCTCTAAGGCCGCCTCCACTCGTCGGTCGGCGCTGTTAACTCCACGGAGCGCTGAAAATGAGGAAAATCAAAACGTAAACGGTGCGATGTGGTAAGTCCCCATGTACCATTTTCACGAACGACACTAAAATTCAATGAGTCGAACTCACGTGTCTGTCTTTTTTTTTTTTTCCATCTTGGCTTGAAGTATTTTTGCTGTTTCTCCTGTAGTTGCAGGTGGATGTGAAGGTCCGCTTGCATCCGCACCGTCTAGCCACCCACCCATCCTGACTCCCAATCTAGTTCCGATCCAGTTCTAATCCAACAGAAACACGTATGCAAGGAAAGGTAAAAGCAGTCTATTATTTGAGGCATTTTGTTGGCTGCCGAGTTCAGACGCTTCAGACACTGGCGGCTCGGAAATAGATTAAAAGATTAAACAATTAGCGGCAGTCTCATGGGTTCTGTCTCAACGTTCTTCCAATTGAATGGAACCAATAGTATCTTAAAATGTCCCTCATTGAAATGATGCAGCCTCACCAAAAAACAAGTTAGCAAAAATAGTAGTAGTAGTGTAAAACAGAATTAAACACAATCAACGAGAATGTAAAAGTTTTTTATGAAGGATAACCTCACACAGCGGGTAATATGTAGGATGTATGCCTTTAAGGGGCATGGCCGAGGACATGTCACTAAAGCGTCAAAATGTGTACAGTAAAGAAATTAAGAGACTGGGATGATGGATGGATGGATTGAATTAGACTAATTATACTTGTAGAATGTGGATAGTACGACAATATTTTTAATGTCCTGCATAGAGTTTCGGAGTGGCGACCATTAAGGAGATGAAGGCAAGTTGTCTCCTGTTTATCCCTTTAAACTTAACTTTATTTATAAAGCACTTGAAAACAAGCACTGCTGCATGCAACGTGCTGTAACATGGGAGTACAAATCAGTCATGCAATAACAACAACAGGCAAATTAACAAACGTCAACTCTTTTAAAGGTTAACTCAACACAAAATCAACCTTTTTTTTTTTTTTTTTGCTAATAAACTGTCTACAATTTAGGGCCCTCATTTCTGTAAGAAATCTTATTTGCCACAATTTTTGAGACCCTTAACATGAATGCAAACTCAACAAACTTATCACACCCATTGGGCCTGGCAAAACATTTCATATTTCAAGTATTTGTGCACGAGTTAAAATAAATAAATAAAATAAATAAATAAAAATAAAGGGTCTAGTAGCCATAGATCTCTGGCGAAGAAAATTGGAAGGCACGTTTAGTATCCTCAGACGTACCAAAAGCTTTATTTTTGAAATTTTGTGTCACTGTTTGGCCTTTTATAGAGGTCATATTTGATCAAACTTCTCCTAGCAAAAGAATTTATGGTTTTTGAAAGCTTTTAATTTCATCACCCTCTGTTGCTGTGGCGGTGTGCCATTTGCAGAGTAAAATGTTTTTGGCAAGAACATATGTTATTGTCAGTACTCCGTGCAAGTATAGCCCATTATAGCTGTTGTAGCTCTAGTTGTGGGAATGCTGAATTTCTCCTCACTTTTTTTTTGGCATCAAACAACTTCAACGTAATACTTCCGATTTACACCGTTCATATTTCAACTTGCTGAATCAATTGACGCCTTCCGAGGTATATGTCGTCTGATTCCACATTACTTACAGTACTCGCACAATTTAACATTAACTATCAACTTTTCCCCATTCATTTTCAATGGATTGACATTGAACTTTTTCGAAGTCCCACTTTCCACGCCCGTTTCCGTACATACAACTGAAAGGGGAAAATTGATTATAATTAATCGGAAATGATTAAATCCCAGATAGCAGTTCAAGTTTTCTTTTTATTCATTTATATTTCAACTTCAATTAAAACTGTAATTTTCACATAATTTATCTTTCAATAGGCATTCAGCTATTAGCATTCAGCATTCCCATCCAATTTCTCCAAAAATTGCACTTAGTCTAGTTATTATGAATATTTGTATTTTTATTTTTATTTTTAGGTATGCCTCAATTTTTAAAAATGTATCAAAAATACACCACATTTGATATTGGCATTTATGAGTTTTGCGTGTAGGTATTTTTTTAAATTGAATTTTAGTTTTACTACTAAATTTGACTTTTGTACTAATTTACATGAAATATATGAATCAAATATTTACATTCATACAAGATTTTCTATACTATAATATGCAGTTTGTGTTTTATGTCTTTATTTATGATCAGAATTGTTTTGAAATTGATGAGTAACATCTGCCCAATTTAGCCTGAGCTGGTATATTTAGCACGTTGGCCTATTTCGAGCCTGATTTGAGGCCACAGATGCGTTCGCGCACGAGGGCGCCTGCGGCCGCTAGTCACCATGGCAACGGTGGAGGGATTGCGGGAGGGTTCATCCGTGCATAGAAAGAGAGCGACTGCATTCTGGTATAATATATTCAATCACATGAACGTGCTGCACTTGCTTCTTGTAGCTCGCCGCCTCCCCAAAGTGCATGCTGGGAAGTGTCCCTCTCTCCATCCATCCGTCCGTCCGTCCGTCCGTTTGCATCCTCATTTGCCGCCTCCTTCTCCTCCTCGATAGCTCTGCTGAATTATTCAGCGAGGCGGCCATGAGGGAAGCGATGACGTGGCGGCGGGACGTCGTGACTCAGCGACCAACGTTTTGTTTATAGGGTGTGCGCGCTGAGAAAGTGGCTGGGGGGGGTGTGCAAATTTGTCTTTAGGTGGACGCCAGCAGCTTGAGATTAAGAAGAAGCTGAGCGAGCAGCAGATGGGGGACAGCTACGTGTACCGGAGACTCGCCTATGCCAGGGGAGGAGAGGAGGCCGACCAGGAGGATGCGGAGGGCAGGGCAAGGATGCCGGAGAACGCCGGCAGACAAATGGTAAACGTGTGGGAGGGATGCGCCGCCATATATATATATATATATATGTGTGTGTGTGTGTGTGTGTGTGTGTGTGTGTGTGTGTGTGTCTTAAGTTACCTCCGCCAAGGAGCTTTTATCAGCAGCTTTCATCTGTAAGCCTGCATTTGAAACATTGTTACATTGTTTTCTTTCTCCTCGTGTCACGTCTTCCTAAACGAGATGCTCTGATATGTCATCCGGAATTTTATTGAGATCTGATCCAAATTCTGCTGCAATGTAAATGTAACATTGAATAGTTATTGTCTTTTTTTTTTCTTTTTTTTTTCTTCTTTTTTTTTAAATCGTCGAATTTTGTTTGATCAGGATCTGATTAAAATTCTGCTGCAATGTAAATGTACTTTGAAGGTCTGTCAACCAAATGAGATCAAGATCTAAGCAAGATTGCACAGGAATGTAAATGTAGCGTCAAATCAAATTGCAATTGGATTGGATCCAGACTGCAAAGCAATGTAAATGCTACAGAAATTCTAACATCACATCATGTTGGATCAGATCTAGATTGTACAGCACTGCAAATGTAGCTGAAATTCTGAGGCCAAATCAAATTGGACTTGGATTGAATCCAGACTGCAAAGCAATGTAAATGCCACAGAAATACTAACGTCACATCATATTGGATCAGGATCAGATCCAGATTCCACAGAAATGCAAATGTAGCTGAAATTCTGACGTCAAATCAAATTGGATCTGCATTGGATCAAGGTCTCATAGCAATGCAAATGTAACGGAAATGCTAGCATCATATTGGATCAGAATCCGATCCAGACTGCACAGCAATGCAAATGTAGCTGAAATTCTGACGTCAAATTAAAATACACTTGGATTGGATCGAGATCTCACAGCACATGTAATGGAAATGCTAGCATCAAATCAAATCGGACCGGGATTAGATCCATATTGCAATGCAGTGTAAATGCAACAGAAATTCTCGCATCAAATGAAATTGGATGAAGGTGGAATCCAGATTGTACAGCAGTGTAAATTTAACTGTGTGCAGATGCAGAGCGAGGAGGGCACGGAATGGCTCCTGGAGCTCCTGACGGACGTCCAGCTGCAGCAGTACTTCCTGCGCATCCGTGACGAGCTTAACGTCACGCGCCTCTCGCACTTTGACTACGTCAAGAACGAAGACCTTGAAAAGATCGGCATGGGCCGCCCCGGTCAGCGTCCCTGCGTAAACCAACCCGACGCGTCCTCCTGTGCTTTTCTCACTCACGCTGATTGATTGCAGGTCAAAGGAGGCTGTGGGAAGCCGTCAAGAGGAGACGCGCGCTTTACAAACGCAAATCCTGGATGAGCAAGGTCCACAAACGCACCAGCATGCGTATCAGTCCACTTCATGTGTGCCAAAAAGGATCCCAACTGGACTACATGTCACAACATTCAGCAAATGTTTCAATCAGTTTGTTCAGAATCCGATCAATATTATCGCGTTGAAGCTCTAATGCCAAATCATATTTGATTAGGATTTGATTGAGATTGGGCCACAATGTAAACGTAACGTAGAAATCTGGAATGTTTGATTGTGATCTGGTCCGCAATCAGTACAGAAAGGAAATGTAACACGTTGCGAGAAGCTCTGATGTTAAATCAGGTTTTTATCAGGATAGGATCCTGATTGTGCAGCACTGTAAATGTAACACACAAGCTGTTTCAAATCAAGTTTAATCGGGATCGGATCCAGATTGATTTTTTTTTTTTTTTTTTTTTAATGCTCTCCTTTACCCATCAAATGTGCTTTTCCCTGTCTTGGTGCCGGCCAGGTGTTTCCCGTGAAGCGTCCGGACGCCGACTCGCAGCCGGCCCTCCCCCTCGGAACGACGGCGTCCGGTGGGGAGTCGGCGGCCTCGCTCACATGCCTGATCCGAGAGGCGGAGCTGCAGCTGTTTGAGCGCCTCGGCGACGGGACCTTTGGGGTGGTTCGCCGCGGCGAGTGGAGCGCCCCCAGCAGTCGAGTGGTGAGACTGACTCGCTGCTTTTCTATAAATGAAACTCCTCAGATTACTTCAACATACCGTATTTTTCGGATTATACGTCGCTCCAGATTATAAATCGAACCAGCCAAAAAATGCATAATTAAGAAGGAAAAAACATATATAAGTCGCACTTCAGTATGAGTCGCATTTTGGGGGGAAATTTATTTGTTAAAATCCAACACCAAAAACATACATGTCATCTTGAAAGGCAATTTAAAATAAAAATAAAAGAGAACAACAGGCTGAATAAGTGTACGGTATACTAACGTTACATGACTGACGTGCCTGGTAATGTCAGTAACGACGTAACATATTAAGAGTTTGTAGCGAGCAGTGACCGGATGCGGAGTGTTGAAGCACGCAGCCAAAGGCTGGCGTTTTATTGACATCAGCTTCTGAGGTCTTAAAAGCAACTCCCCACTCAGCTAGAAGCTAACAGGCTAACTCCCCTTTTCCACATAACAAAACCTTCCCACCCGGAGCTCTCCCTTCGTCCCAATGTTCCGTGGGTGAATTATGTTCCCATCACTACAAGTTATTCATATAACTCTAACATAAAGAACATGCTAACAAGTTTACCAAACTATCAGTTTCACTCCAAATCACTAAATCCAATGAAATCTTCATCCTCGGTGTCACTTTTAAACAACTCCCCCATCTCGGGAGGTAGACGATGCGCTCTTCTACCGGCAATGTTGAACTTATCAACACAGGCCTAGAGCGCCCTCTTGCGGTTTAGTGTGAAAATAACATGTGAAATGATATAATAATGTGTTAATTTCACACATAAGTCGCACCAGAGTATAAGTCGCACCCTATGCTAAACTAGGCTAAACTATGAAAAAAACTGCGACTTATAATCCAAAAAATACGGTAGTTTCTCTGTGCCAAGACCAAGCACTATTTATGTCTAAAGCGACTCAACTCATTTGTTCAACATGGTTCTGTTGCACCACGACGGCGCCACAGCACTACCTTTTGTCCAAATGAAGCCATTCAACTCAGTTCGAAATAGCTCCTTGATGTCAAAGCACTACTTTTGTCGAAAATGCACTCAACTTGCTTCAACGACACCAAGATGCCACCAGATGATGCCCAAGCACTACTTTTTTTTTTTTTAAATCTAATTGAAGATACTGAACTCAGTCTCTTTGCACCACAGTACTACTTTTATCCCAAATAGAAGCCATTCAACTCACATCAACATAGCTCGTTGATGCCCAAGCACTAGAGTTATCTCATTGAAGAATACTGAATTCATAGTTCCTTAGCACCATAGTACTACTTTTATCCAAATGAAGCCATTCAACTCACTTCAACATAGCTCCTTAATGTCAAAGCACTACTTTTTGTCGAAAATGCACTCAACTTGCTCCAACATACGCTAAGATGCCACCAAATGATGCCCAAGCACTACTTTTTGTATCTAATTGAAGCTACTGAACTCATAGTGCCTTGGCACCAGAGCACTACTTTTGTCTAAATTATGTTACTTGGCACCAAGGAAAAATGCCACAAAATGGCGCCCCAAGTATGACGCATTTCAGAATGTGTACTTTTATACTTTTACTCAAGTAAACGAGGGGCAAAAAGTACTTGTACTTCAGTGGCTGGATTGTGACGTTTGTTTTTCGTTTGCGCATTTGGCGTCTGTCAGCTGTCGGTGGCGGTGAAGTGCCTGAAGGCGGGCGTGCTGGAGTCGGACGGTCTGGACGACTTCATCAGGGAGGTGAACGCTATGCACTCGCTCAGCCACCACAACCTCATCCGCCTCTACGGGATCGTCCTCACGCAGCCCATGAAGATGGTCAGTCAGCATTACGCTGCATTTTTTGATTCTTATTTGCATTTTTTTTTCTTGCTCTTATCACTTTTTCACCCAGTCGTAACAAAAACGGGATTTTTGTTTTGTTTTTGTGTGTGTCCAGGTGACGGAGCTGGCTCCTCTGGGTTCACTGTTGGACCGTCTGCGGAAGCGTCAGGGTCACATCCTCATCTCTTCGCTCTGCAACTACACCGTGCAGGTGACACCGTCATCATCATCATCATCATGCAAAAAAATGTAACAAAATTCACTCTTTAATAAGCAGCACAAATGAAACATCAGCCTTCAATTTACATTTGGAAGACTGCACTTTATTCTATATTTAATTTTATTTATTTATTTATTCATTTTTATTATATATAATTTATTTAATTTGATTATATTATACCCCGCGACCCTTGTGAAGAATAAGCGGTCAAGAAAATGGATGGATGGATAGATATTATATATAATATACTGTCTATATACTTTATATATGTATTTATTTAATTATATATATATATATGTGTGTGTGTATATATATATATATATACACAGTATATATATATTATTTCTTAGTACTTATTTATTTAATTTAATTTAATAAAATGTATTTAATATATATAATTATATAATATAATTATTAAATTTTTCTTTTTAGCAAAACAAAGATTAGAAACAAATAAATTGCTTCTATGATTTCAAATATTTCATTTATTGTACCTATTTTAATGACATTTAAATGTCATTAATGGAATTATTAAAAAAAAAAAATTATGATTAACAGATTTACATTTGTAATTGAAATTGTGTTTAATTTTAATTTTGAGTTTTTGCGAGATTTATTGAACTAATTTCCCCCCTTGAAGGAAATAAGTTTTTTTTCCCGTGCATTAGATATATTTGTGCATGTGCATATTAAGTGTAGCTGCCCTTGGCATCAATGATGACGCATAGTGGAGAGTTTCAAACGGGTGTTTTATTTCCCGACACCATCAAAACTATGAAACAGAAATACAAAAAAAAGCAAAGGGTCAATATCACATTTTCAACAAAAACCTACATAACTACACAAACTTTAATACATAATATAAGAAATGTCCAAAATATAAATCATACATTTAATATAATATTAAGACAGCCATCACAATCCTTTAACAGACAATATAACGCACCTGGTTCCATAAACCAAGGGTGCTAAAACAGGTGAAACAATCCCTTCAGGGGAATCCACACAAATAATACATTAACAGATATTTAAAAACAATAGTCATCATAAAATAGCCATGGAAATTGTCGAAACAAACTTACATGCAGAAATAATCAGGACGCACGCAACAGCACCACACGGAGCAGCATGTTTAACGTGCCAAACAATGAGAGTGAAGCCGGCTGTCCCCTGAGCAGGTGAAACCTTTTAACCTTAATGACCGCCTCACCCCAGACTGATGGTACACAACTGTCACTTAGTGGCCATTTCTCATAATTCATTTACATTAAGCATAACAGCAACATTAATGTGGGTGGGTGCAGGTGGCTGCAAAAATATGTACTCCATATATGTAGTGCCAAAAATTCTTTAAAAAAAAATATTATTTGGCATTTGATTGTGTTTTTTTTATCAAATGTGACAAATTTGAATCCCTCCATGATAAAGTCACTTTACACGCCTGCTGTATGTTTTGATTTTTAATGAATGGGTGCCATCAACAATCATTTAGTTGTGGGAGGAGGTGCCTGTATAAAGTTTGTATCATTTTTTGTTCTTTTTTATTTTACATCATCATTGCTGTCTGTATTTAAAAAATATATATATTCGTTTATTTCTCATATTGCCACTCGATTTAGTAGAAGAGGGATCTTAACGACATGTCCCCAACGTATAAAGTAAAAAGTGAATTGTCACGTGGCGGTGGCGCAGGTGTCGTGCGGTATGGCCTACCTGGAGCAGCGGCGCTTCCTGCACCGCGACCTGGCCGCCCGCAACGTGCTGCTGTCCACCAACGAGACGGTGAAGATCGGCGACTTCGGCCTGATGAGGGCGCTGCCGTCCCATGCCGACCATTACGTCATGGATGAGGGCCACAAAGTCCCGTTCCCGTGGTGAGTTGCCGCCACCGTATTGGATGTGGCAAAGCGCAAGCATCCGGTTCTCATCTTTGTAAGATTAGGACTGGAAAATGACGTCAGCATGTAATATCAAAGTCATGTCAGCACACACCTGGAACCAGTACCGCAAATTGTAAAAATAAAAGTAAATAAGTAGTCAGTAATAATAAAAAAATAATTATTAAATAAATAATAGTCAGTAATAATCATAATAATTAAGTAATAATAATAAATAAGCAAATAATAATAAATAAACAGTAAGTAATGAAAATAAATAATTATGAAATAATAAATAGTCAGTAGTAGTAATAATTAAGTAATAAATAAAGTAATAATAATAAATAATAAAATGTTAATAAATAGGGCGGCACGGTACATGACTGGTAAGCATGTCCGCCTCCCAGTTCTGAGGACTCAGGTTCGAGTCCGGGCTCCGGCCTTCCTGGGTGGAGTTTGCATGTTCTCCCCGTGTTTGCGTGGGTCTTCTCCGGGTACGCCGGTCTCCTCCCACATTCCAAAGACATGCATGGCAGGTTAATTGGGTACTCCGAATTGTCCCTAGGTGTGCTTGTGAGTGTGGGTGGTTGTTTGTCTCTGTGTGCCCTGCGATTGGCTGGCAACCAATCCAGGGTGTCCCCCGCCTGCTGCCCAGAGCCGGCTGAGATAGCCCCAGCACCCCCCGCGACCCTTGTGGGGAATAAGCAGTCAAGAAAATGGATGGATGGATGGATACTAATAAATAAGTAATAAGTGATAATAATGAATAATTATTAAATAACTAAACTTTATTTAATAATAATTAATAAGAATAAGTAGTAAGTAATAATAATTATTCAATAAATAATAAGCAGAAAGTAATTATAATAATAAAGTAATGAATTAATAATAATAATAAATTAAGTAATAAGTAATCAAGTATTAAATAATTATTAAGTAATAATAATAAATAATTATTAAATAACTCATCCTTATTCAAAAATAATTATTAATAAATAATAGTAGTAATAATAATGAAGTAATTAAGTAATAATTATAAAATAAGTGATATAATAAATAATCAAATAAGTAATAATAATAAATAAGTAATAAATAATAATAATAATAATAAATAATAATAATTATGAAATAAATATTAAGTAATAATAATAATTAATTAATTCAAAAATTAAGTAATAATCCTAAAAATAAATAATCAAATAAGTAATAATAATAAGTAGTAAGTAATAATAATAGTTAATTAAGTAATAATAATAATAATAATAAACTAAGTAATAATAATAATATGTAATAGATAAGTAAATAATGTACGCAAATAAAGTTCAGCTGTTGTCGCATGGGTTTCCCATTTGTATCCATCTGCATGAGTTGAGGAATTCATTGTGCGGTTCCCGGCAGGTGCGCCCCCGAGTCGCTGAAGACTCGCACCTTCTCGCACGCGTCGGACACGTGGATGTTCGGGGTCACCCTGTGGGAGATGTTCACCCACGGCCAGGAGCCGTGGCCGGGCCTGAACGGGAGCCAGGTTTGAAAAAACCGTCAACATCTTGAAAAAGGCTCCGGCTGCCGCCCACGTCAACTCGTCCGTCCGTCTGGCGTGCGTGCATCCGTCCGGCAGATCCTCCACAAGGTGGACGTGGAGGCGGAGCGGCTGTGCAAGCCCGACGACTGCCCTCAGGACATCTATAACGTCATGCTGCAGTGCTGGAGCCCCAAGGCCGAGGACCGGCCCACTTTTGTGGCCCTCAGGGACTTCCTGATGGAGGTACGGGCAACGCCGCTAGCAATCGAGTGAGCGAGCGTCACTTCTTTTGCTTTTGAGTGCTGATGAAAACGTTTTTGCTCTCGTTCAAGAGCACGCCCGCCGACATGAGGGCCCTGCAGGACTCGCTGGAGGACGACAAGCTTCAAATTCAGATCAACGACGTCATCACCATCATTGAGGGAAGGTCAGGCCGTGCCGTCATCGTTCGGCACATTTTCATTTTGCGTGTGCAAACAGTTTGAATTTTTTATTTTTTTTCATTTTTATATATATATTTGTAATTTTATTATTTTATGTACCATATATATATATATATATTAGGGGTGTTAAAAAAATCGATTCAGCGATATATCGCGATTCTACATCGCGCGATTCTCGAATCGATTTTAAAAAAAAACTCGATTTTTATTTTTTTTATTTTTATTTTTATTTTTTTATTTTTTATTTCTTTTTTTGGTGTGTGTGTGTGAATCGATTTTTAAACTTCCATTTTTAATGGAAAAATATTCAACAAAACGTCTGACTTCGGGTTAGGATTCACACCTTGAGCATGGAAGAATGTTATATGAACGGAACATTAAGCCTTAATATTTTATTTTAATGCTGTTCAAACATGAAACAGATTACAACCTCTATAAGACTGAAATTTCAGATAAATAAATAATACATTTTCATATAAATCTTACACTCTACAAGCTTACTGATTAGTATTTTCTAAATTTGAATGAAAAAAAATCGCAACAATCTGTGTATATATATGTGTATATGCATATATATATATATATATATATATATATATATATATATATATATATAATGTGTGTATATATATATATATATATATATATATATATATATATATATATATAATGTGTATATATATATATATATATATATATAATGTGTATATATATATATAATGTGTGTATATATATATATATATATATATATGTGTATATATATATGTGTATATATATATGTGTATATATATATATGTGTATATATATATGTGTGTATATATATATGTGTGTGTGTGTGTGTGTGTGTGTGTGTGTGTGTGTGTGTGTGTGTGTATGTATTTTTTTGTTGTTGTTGTTGTTGTTTTTGTAAAGATTTTCATTTTATAAACAATTTTAATTTGTTTACCTGTGTAAACGCCAGGGTTAATATAGTTTTGGAATTTTTCCAACTTTAGTTATTTCCCCCTAAGTTTTCATACTCTTGTTAACATGAAAGTGGGGAAAACTGTTAAACTACATCTGCATCTTTTAGTCATTGATACGGTAACTTCATAATAAATCATAAAATGAAGTTAAAGTTAAAAATATGTACTCTACTGTACTGTTAAAAAAAAAAAAAAAAGAAAAGAAAAAAAAAAGGTCATTTTTCTGCCAGTATATGACATAACTGCATTTGTCAGACATTGGAGACATTTCTGTGCATTTTTATTTTCATATTAAGAGCCATTTTTAAAACTGAAAATAAATGTATGTATTATTATTCAATTTATTACTTCTATATTTTGATGTGGACATGTCTGCTGCGTTGCGACCGGAATTCCCCCAGTACAGACTTTCCAAGTCAGGGCCGCTCATTAATCGCGTGTAAAAAAAAAAAATATATATATAGTGGAACTTTAAATTAACGCTTAATTAAATGAAATTAAATGAATTAACAAAATTAATTTTGACACCCCTAAAAAACATCTCGAATCCACTTCAGCCACATAGTTCGACTGAGGACGTACTCGTGTTGCAGGGCGGAGCACTACTGGTGGCGCGGGCAGAACCGGCGCACGCTGCGCGTGGGTCCGTTCCCTCGCCATGTGGTGACGGCGGTGACCGGCTTGTCGGCGGACGACATCAGCAAACCCTTAAAGCACTCCTTCATCCACACGGGACACGGCGACACCGACCCGCATCGGAGCTGGGGACACGCCGACCGCATCGACAGGTGCGCCGATATGTTACAATCGGGGGCACTGACTCACACAGGTGAAGTTTTGAATTAGGCCCCCCCCCCAAAAAAAAAAAAAAAATGGTTTCTCATAAGAATCACAATTCTCATTTAGTTCAATTCAGAATAGATTTTAAATGTCCTAAAATTGATTTTATTTAAATTATTTTGATGATGTCTTGCCCATGTACCCGATTTGGCCACTTAGGGGCAGTGAGGTTCTGTGCCTTCTGATACACTATTAAGTTGTAGCCACATCAGAAAGTAAAAGGAATAAGTCAACATCAAGTTATGCCTATAAAAGTTTTTTTTTTTTTTTCAAATGCCGCTGAGTCATGTTAAAGCAGCTATATGTAAGATTTAAAATTTCAAATCTCTACTGCCACCTGTGGCCGAAAACAAACTGCACGCTCATACACGCTGCGCGCACTCGTACGTGCATGACCTCAATACTGAAGACTGGGGTCTTCATATCCAATTAAACTATGTTTTCAGATTTAAGAAGTTTTATAATGTTATACAAAGCTGGCCACTTCACGGAATGAGACTCTCAATCCCCACTAAACAATTGATGTCCACGGAACGTGCAGATCATATTGCTTTAGTCGGTCGAAGTCCAGTTCTGTGCTGTACTCCAAAACGATGTGCAAATTACGTCAATTAATTGGACCTCATTCCGATGTTAATATGCAGTTACATATTGTAGTCACCCCGCTCGACGGACGTCAACCTGATTCTAGTCATTATTAGTGTATGTCGTCCCCAGGCTAGCGTCATTGTGCATTAGCCGAAAGGTGGGCTGTCATTTATGGAAATTGACGATTGTGAAAAACATATAGACCCATTCACTACTTAGTGTGATATGGCCGTGAATGTTATTGCCATTCAGTAGTACCGTTCACATTCCGTTATCATAATGTAGCTACAATAGGCTGTTTTCACGGAGGAAAATAAGGCAACATTTAGCCTGATTGAAACGCAGCGGAATGGAACGTCTGTTCTTCATAAAGTCATTCTGTTATATTACATTCAACTTTGCCGGCCCTTTCACGCTAAATGTTGCCGTCCACCTCACTTTCACCCCAATAGTTACGACCGAGAAGTGATCGATCTTGAGGTTACTGCTATTTGAAAACAACACATTTTCTTCTAAATGTCAAGATATTCGCTTCTTACCTTTTGGAGTAGAAAGAAAGCCAGCTGTGAATCACTTTTCTAATCAAAGTCCGATCTCAACGCTCTCCACCGCTGAAATGTCAAATCAATGTTCACTCTCGTTCTTGCCCGGCGTCGGTCACTATCAAGTTTAGATTTTTTTTTTTTCTTGGCACTTGACATTGTTTTCATTTTTTTTTTTAAGCAGCCATCCGCGGAGTAACAGCGGGTGTCTGGGGCCGCGAAAATCTGTACTAGTTCCGTCTTCGCGCGACAGGAAACTGACGATGACGCGCATGACGTCACATTCTGCAGACAGAGGGCGGGAAATTCGAAGGATTTGGACCGGACGCTTCCTAAATAATATTGGCCAGAGGCTTGTAGGAGTACTCATTGTGAACAGCTAAGATGTAGATCTACTAATTAGAATATGTTTCAGTCATAAATGGTCAAATAAAAATGCTATCGTTAAGATATTTTTTGGGGAAATCCTCCATAGAGTAGCTTTAAGATGCTTCTCTGTATACATTCCTGAAGCGTTTTTGTATGAATAGTTTTTTTGAGGGATAAAAGTAGCCGTCAGTTGCGCGCTAATTAGCATTAGTGAGTCAGACTGGGGTAGATCATGACAATTATTTACTCAACTATAAAATGAAGCAGAAATCATTTGGAATCGAAAATCCATTCTGAATCGAATCGCAGACCCAAAAATCGGAAGGGAATCGAATCGTGAGATAGTCAAAGATTGATTCCACCCCTAGTTTGAATGGCACCAGCTTACGTTGCCATGCAATTACTTTGAATGTCCACTGGAGGGCAGCGTTGCACCTTAAGCAGCAATTCACTCATTGGCCACATTATTAGGTAGACATTTTCCAAATATATTCTAACCCTAACCCTGCGGGTGAGCTGGAAGCTTTTCAGTGTAGTTTTTAGGTGGGTTGCACCCTGGACTGGACACCAGCCAATCACAATGTCTCTCCCAATTTGTTATTCCCCGTCGAAATGAAGTGAAATGTCAATTTTTAATTTCAGTCTCCCTCCTAAAAATTCCCACCAAAAAACTTATTTTTTTATTTTATTTTATTGATTTAAAAAAACTCACAGAGATGACATCATCAAATAGAATGTGAAGAATTTCGCAATTTTTGCACCTTTTTTTTGGCTTCAGTTAAATAGATATTGTCTGCTGTTGCACATCTTGGCCACCTGGTGGCAATCTAACACCGATAAACATGGAGACGGTCACAACTCCTCAGAAAGATGCGGTATGATTAGCCGAAGGTCAACTCGTATCTGTAAATAAATAACAAATCATTTTTTGTGTGTGGCGTGACTGTTGTGTCATCTGATGTCACCGACGGTCATTTTGCATTCATCTCCATCATTCTTATTCTCTTTTTCAGTCTGTATTTGGGGAACCCCATGAAGCCCCCCGATGTCCTCGGGATGGACCCTTGCATCTCCAGACCAACAAAACTCCCCAACCGGGCCAAGAGTAACTCAATTGTTTTTGTTGTTGCATATTTTGGGAGCCAATTGTCATATGTGGAATTGACTTTTTGGCAGAGCAACCCCCACCTCGTCCTCCTCAGCCTGCCGTCCTGCTCAAGAGTAAGTGTCACTGACCTGTTTCTAGGACTGGATAGCCGATATAGCCCATACACGGCAGTGCAAGCCGTTGAAGTCACAGGACGGACATCTTGTTACTCCCACCTCGCCAGCAAACGGCTGTATAAACTATACGTACAGATGAGACATACAGCTCGGAAGCAGTTAGTAGCGGGGTGGTCACTATTTTTTAACAAGTTAAATAATAAGTGGACAGTATGTGCTGCTTTGAAGACCACCTTTTTCTTTTGTCACTTTTCTTTTGACCCCAATATTAGATTTGTTGAATTACAATTAGAATTCTATAATACAAAAATATATATATACAAGTTTCCCCCTGTACTAAACATCATGAAGCATATAATTTCTACATGTATTTAAGGCAAGTTGTCAAATGTCTGAAGTCCTCTTCTAACTAAAACATGCTAAATCATGCTGTTTCCACTAAGTAGTAGGGATGTAACGATAACAGCAGTATCGTGATATCGCAATATTAACGGTGCCACAATATATCGCCGTCGTCGTCATGTCATGATATTAAAAGCAGCACATCTGTTCCAAAAAGTCTGGTTGATTTCTATTTATGCAGTTCTAGCGCCCTCTGGTGGCTAGTTTTTTAGCGCAGTTTAATTTCACAAGGCATGTTTTGGCCCTTCTATGTTTCAAATCTAGGCTAATTGTCAGATGCATTGCTGTTATCTACAAAAGCACAATATTGTGTATTTTTTTTTGGTATGAGCTTTTTTTTTTTTTTTCTTTTTTTACAATATTGTAATAATTTTTTTAATATCGCCCACAATATCGTGATAATTATCATATTGTGAGCTTCATATTGTGATATCGTATCGTGATTTTTGGATATGGTTACATGCCATCTAAGTACTGTCTCAAATGATACTGTAAATGCATCGGATGGTATGCCGAGAAACATTTCTTGGGAGGAGCAATATGGCCGCCTCGTGACCTCAAAAGTCTTGGCCAATCAGCTAGCCAGTCATAGATCAGCTGTGTCCCTCCATCAGCCTCCCTGACAAGATGGGCGCCGCGTGGTGACTCTGCGCCCGTTTGCTCCGCAGAGCCCTTCTACGACTCGGTGATGGACGACTACGACGACGACGGCGGCGAAGATGGCGGCTCCAAGAGGCCGCTGGGCCTGAAGCTGCGTCCATGGGAGAGCTGCAGTGGTGGCGGCGGCCGGTCGGACGCCAGCGAGGTGTCGCTCATCGACTTCACCGACGACAGCTTCAGTTCCGCCGCCACGCCCTCGCCGCTCACCGACTTGCCGCCCCTTGACCGCGACGCGCTCAAGGTGCGCTAGAGTCACGTTCGTGTTGATTTGGTATTGATTTGACTTGTGTGTCCTCTAGATGGCGCTGCAGGTGTTTAATTATGTCAATTACATTTTGATTATGAAGCCTTGAGCAAAATCCAATCGTTTTTGCATTTTTAATATATCATAAGAGTTTTATATTATTATTATTATTATTATTATTATTATTATTATTATTATGGAAACTAACTAACAACTAAGAAAAAAAAACGTTTATTTTTTTGGTTATGAAGCCTTGAGCAAAATCCAATCGTTTTTGGATTTTTAGTATATCATAAGAGTTTTAGATTATTATTCATATTATTATTATTATAGCAACTAACTAACAATTGTTTTGATTATTATTCATATTATTATTATCATTATTATTATTATTATTATTATTATTATTATTATGGCAATTAACAACTAAGAAAAACTAAATAAATAAATAAAAAATATTTTTTAATTATTATATTAATTATTATTATATTAAATATGTTTAACACGATTATATCCCAATATATATATATATATATATATATATATATATATATATATATTTATTTTAGGGCTGTCAAAGTTAAAGCGTTAATAGATTAATTAATCACAGAAAGTTGCTGCATTAATCATGTATTAACGCATATTAATCGCACTATTTTTTTTGACCGCACTTGAGCCTTGAACGTAACCGCGGATGGTTACATTGAAGGCTTCTCAGGTCAGTGATTAAGTCAATTCACGGCATTTCCTACGCCTGTTGTTCCAAAAGTAGCAGGGTGACTCCTGTTGGTGTGCTCGGTCGTAAATTTCGCTTTAAAAAACACCACAACGGGAATTTAGATAAAACAAAACTTGTATTTAATGAATTAATAATTGCTGAATTGCTATATTTTGAGCAATACACGCATGCATGCAATTGCGTACATGCATTTAATCAATGTTTGCAAATGACATTCAGATAATAAAATGCATTAATGTCAAAATATTACGGTATTTTGTAGTTTATATTATGCAAGTAATTTAGCTGATTAATCGTGATTAATCAAAATTAAAGTGTGATTAATCAGATTACAAATTTTAATCGTTTGACAGCACTAATATATGTATATATATATATATATATATATATGTTAGTGCTGTCAAAGTCAAAGCGTTAATTAATTAATTAATCACAAAAAATTATCGCATTAATCATTGTATTACCACAGATTAATCACACTATTAATTTTGACCGCATATGATCCTTTTTAGCCGACAGTGGATGGTTACATTAAAGATAGCTGTTGGAGTTTGAGCAATAAATATAACTACATGCATTAAAGTAAAGCATTTAATAAATGTTTCCATATGCCGTAGGTCATTTTTTCACCATTTTAAATTATGCAAATAATTAATTGATTAGAAAAAGCAGGATGAGCGTGTGCAGCGGGCAAAAATGTTGGGAAAAAAAGCTTTTTTAAGTCAGTGATTAATCATGATTAATCAAAATTCTACGATGTGATTAACCTGATTAAAAAAATGTAATCGTTTGACAGCCCTAATATATATATATATATATATATTTTTTTTTTATTTAACCTTTATTTAACCAGGATAGTCCCGTTGAGATTAAGAACCTCTTTTTCAAGGGAGTCCTGGCCAAGAGGCAGCAAAACAGTTTTCATTACAGTTACAAATAAAAGTTTCACTTACAATCACATAAAAATTATATAAAACAGTTACAAATCAATGAGGCCGTCTCAAGTGCTCTTAATCTGGATCTAAAATCGTTCAATGAAACAAGTTCCGTTAGTTTCCAGTCCTTTTGCAACATGTTCCATGCAGAAGGGGCAGAGAAAACAAAAGCCTTTTCCCCATATATATTTCCCTCCATATATATATATATATTTTCACCAATTTCCAAACATTTAAAACGAAAGTTACGACTGTAACTACAGTTCTATGAGTCCCGGACGACCGCCTGGCAGTTGGGAGGGACGAAATAGAACTATAATGAAGTGTAAATGATATTTTAGGACACGCCCTCCATCCTGGACTGGCCCCTCCCACAACCGGCTTACGACGAGGTGGCGTCCGAAATGCAGGAGCCGTCCGAGGACCAGGAAGTGCGCTCCATCAACAAGGGGGCGGCCGAAGAGCTCCCAGCCACTCCCACCGCCGCCGTTACGTTGGCCCGGAACGAGTCGCAGTCGGCCGACCTTTTCCAAGAACTCCAGAGAGAGGTGCAAAAATGCATTTCGTGGACACTTGACCATGTTGACGTCATGCTGGTGTCGACTAGTGTTCATTTCGTCAACGAAAACCAAACCAAAAATCATTTCGTCAACACACATTTTTTAAGACTAGACTAGACTAAAACCTTCATTAATAAACAATAAGTGGGACAAAATCAGTACGCATTTTCGCCGACTGATGAAGACAAGACGAAAATGCCCTTCACTTCATAAAAACTGGAATAAAATCAAATATTTTACTTCATGAACAAAAATGAGATGAAATTATATGATCGTGTCTGTCACTGTTATCTGCTTACAAAAAAAATAAAATAAAAATACATGTCCTGACTAAAACTAGACTAAATCATTGACAGTTTTTGTCGACTAAAACTAAACAAATGAAATTCTGTTTTGTTGGACTACAATAAAGACTAAAATGATAGATTTATAGTCGTCTTAAAAAAAAACCTGGACTAAATTAAAAATTTAAATTTATTATAAATCATTATAAATATATGAATATAAATAGATATATTAGAAATAATTTATTATGAATTATTTTTAAAAAATTACAATTAAACTGGGCTAAAACTAGACTAAAACATTGACAGTCTTTGTTGAGTAAAACTAGGCGAATAGATTTTTTTTCGTGGACAAAAATAAAGACTAAAATGCTCGATTTATAGTCAGCAAAAAAAAAAAGGACAATATTAAAATAAAAAAAAATAAAAATAGATTATAAATAATTATAAATATATTAATATAAATAAGTATATTATAAATAATTTATTATAATTTATTTTTAAAAATTAAACTGGACTAAAACTAGACTAACCCCGGGTTTTCACCGGATGCGGTTGCGGTGCGGTTGCGGTGCGGTTGCGGTGCGGTCCGGCGACGCAAGCAATTAGATTCCATTCATTCGAATGGTGCAGTTTACACCGCTTGCGGGTGCGTTGCGTGTCGACTGCGTCTCAGCTGCGGCGTGCCGCAGGCCTTCCGCAAGGATAGACCTATTTTCTATTTTTGCCGGACGCCGCAGCGGTAGGCCTCCGGCAAATGGCAAGCTAGCACAAAACACATAGAGCGGGACAGGAAGACCGACGCAGTTTCAAAATAAATTTCCAGTTACCTTTCAGAATAAAACACTCGCCAGCTCCTATTTCGCAAGCTTTTCAGCAAAACGTGACGTGGGCGTCGCCGGGCCATGTGCTCATTCACGGTTTAGACACCAGCGAACATGGACGAGGAGAGGTTTATATTGGAGGTGGAAAACCACAAAATAATATATGACACGGCACATCCTTTTTATAAGGACAACCAAAAAAAGGATGCTGCATGGAATCTCATAGCAGAAGAAGAAGAAAAGGTTAAATCAAAAGAAGTCCACCTCTCTTTCTGCTTCTCTGTTGAGCACAGACTTTCTGTATGTTTGTCGTTGTGAAATGCCACATGATCGCGCGCGCGGGGTCCCGCGAGACACGTTGGGAAGTGGGCGGCGACGGAGCTGCCGGACCGCAGCTGTGCGGAGCCGGTGTGGATTGACCAAAAAATTGACCCCTCCGGAGCACGCAGTCAAGACGCACCGCACCGCACCGCAAGCGCACCGCAAGCGCACCGCAAGCGCACCGCAACCGCAACCGGTGAAAACCCGGGGTAAAACATTGATAGTTTTTGTTGACTAAAACTAGATGAATTCAATTCTGTTTTCTTGAACTAAAACTAAACTGCTCGATTTATAGTCGCTAAAACCCCCCAAAAATGGACTAAATTAAAATAAAAAAAAATAAAAATGTTATATAAATATATAAATCAAATAAATATATTATAAATAATTTATTATAAATTGTTTTTAAAAATTTAAATTAAACTAGACTAAAACATTGACATTTTTTGTTGACTAAAACTAGACGAATTGGACTAAAATAAAGACTGAAATGTTAGATTTATAGTCATCTTAAAAAAAAACCCCGACTAAATTAAAATAAAAATTTACTATAGATAATTATAAATATAAATACGTATATTATAAATAATTTGATTATAAATTATTCTTTAAAAAAATGTAAATTAAACTGTACTAACACTGAGACTAAATGTAAAAAATGGCTGATAAAATTAACAGTAGTGTCCTATTTTATTTTATTTTTATTTTTTTAGCTGTGTTGACGTTGCGAAATGTTTTGTTTTGGGGGGTTTTCTGCAGGTGATGGTGAAGCTGCAGGTTCCCATGGCGACGGGCCGCTCGCTCCCCTCCTCGCCGATCCCGCTGGCGCCGCACCGGCAGATCTACCTGCCGCCGCCCTCGCCCTTGGAGCGGCCCGCGGTGCCGCCCCGCAGCCCCGCCCCACCGCCACACCCGCGCCATACCTCCGTCTCGCTGGATCCGGCGGACGAGCCGCCCCCGCAGCTGCCGCCGCGGGAGCGAGCGCCCTCCCAGCCGGGCTCCCGCTCGTCCTCGCCCCTGGGCTCGGCCCCGCCCCCCGCCTCGCTGCCCCCACCCCCGCTGTCGGCGTCGCCTCGCCGGGCCTCAGGCCTCCTGGGACCCCTCCTGTCCTCCTCCTCCTCGTCTTTGCACGCGTCCGGCTCCTCTTCGGACCCGCGCGACTCCCGCCGTCTTTCCTCGGCGATTGATGTCTCGCTAAGCTCCGCCCGCACGCCCTTGCCCGAGCGAGCGGCCCTACTGGAGAGGTAGAATGTCAAACATTTCGATCAAATAGTGATGTGACGGATGACTTCCGTTATCTAAAAGTTCATCCCGTGTTTGTTTTGTTTTGTTTTGTTTTGTTTTTCATCTGACAGCGTGCACCCGCAGCGGCATTTGTATTTGAATTTGAATTTATTAATTGATAATAATTTCATTGTATAGTATATCAAATATATTCATAATATTAATTATGCTTAAATTATAATTAACTTACGTAACTTATTTACTACTTACAGGCTCAAAATGCGCTCTCACCTTCATTTGACCTTTCTTGACCTATTAAATGTCCATTTGAGGCTCGTCTTGAAAGTTTCATCTCAAAACTGAATATCCCAAACTATTTGTAGGCCAGCCTGCAGGCACCATTTAAAAAAAAACAACAACAACAAAAAAGATTTATTTGCAGCTAACTGAAAGATGAAAGATTATCGATAACAGAATCATCCAAATGTCTAATGTTTGACTTGTTGTTGTTGATGATGAGATATGGCGCTGCCAACATGGCGGCGGTCAAGCCCATCGTTCAGCAGCCCGCCAGAGCCAAGCCCAACTCCTCCTACAACAACAACAACAACGACCACCACCACGACAGACAACCGGCCGCCGCCGCCGCGCAGCAGCAGGAACTCAACGTTGCACAGGTGACAAATCGTCACCATTTGCCCATTGATGGATGGATGGATGGATGGATGGATGGATGGTTGGATGGAGTGATTGATTGATTGAGTGATTGACTGATTGATTGACTTGATTGATTGATTGACTTGATTAATTGGCTTGACGGATGGATGGATGGATGGATGGATGGATGGATGGATGGATGGATGGATGGCTTGAAGGATGGCTTGAAGGATGGATTGATGGATTGATGGATTGATTGATGGATTGATTGATGGATTGATTGATGGATGGATGGATGGATGGATGGATGGATTCATTGGATGGATGGATGGATTGATGGATTCATTAGATGGATGGATGGACGGACTGCCGGATGGATGGATTGATGAATTGATTAATGGATTGATGGATTGACGGATGAATTGATTGATTGATGGATGGATTGATGGTAAGATTGAGGGATTGCTTGATGGATGGATGGATGGATGGATGGATGGGTTGATTGATGGTTTTGATGGATGGATGAATGGATTGACTGATTGATGGATGGATTGACAGATGGATTTGATTGATTGATTGATTGATTGATTGATTGATTGATTGATTGACGGAGGGATGGATGGATGGATGGATGGACGGACGGACGGACGGATGGATTTGATTGATGGAATAAATGATGGATGGACGGACGGATGGATTTGATTGATGGAATGATTGATGGATGGCTGGATGGACGGATGGATTTGATTGATGGAATGATTGATGGATGGCTGGATGGACGGATGGATTTGATTGATTGATTGATTGATTGATTTATTGATTGATTGATTGGATCTCGCCACGCAGATCCGAGAATCGGTGCACGGCGTGACGCTGGCCGAGTGTCAGGCCGCCCTGCAAGCTAATGCCGGCGGAGTCCAGCAGGCCATCAACCACTTGAAGGTGATGCCAGGCCGGCCGGCGCTCTTAGAATTATCTGCCTTAAGTGCAGTACCACGTTATGCTACAAGATGGCGGGCAGCACTGAGTTCTGCATGCAGTGTAACGAACTCATTCACGTGAAGAATGTTTTTCAACGGGTGCGAGTGGAGGAGGGTCTGGCGCAACTTGTCCCAACTTTGTGAACAATTGTAATGACCAACAGATTCCTGTAGATGGAAGCAGTGCGACACTTTGAGGATACAAATTATGGGCTGAATTTTGGCTCTTTCGGGTCTTTCTGCCAATTTTGAGTGAGATCTTTTGACAGGTTTAGGCAGCTCACATTTGATTACAGGATTTGCATGGACGACAGTCACAGGAGTTAATCGAAAGTGTGTCGCCATCGTGAGAAAAAGATGGATGAAGCTCAAATGCCATGTAAAAAAAAAATAAATAAAAAAAAATAAAAGGTGTTTTTTCTGGTGACTCTAAAAAATCTCCAGGTCCTGATGTATTAAGTTAGAATTTTATTATTTTTTTTAGATAATGTGTAAATGGTGCTGGTTTCAGTTTATATCAGCTATATTGATTGTTGCGCAATCCAGAAGTCACTTTGGTGGTCCACTTGCCAGGCGTCCTCAACTGTCGAAGCCAAACATTTTGTGTTTTGTTTTGTTTTGTTTTGCACGGGCGAAGGTGGAGCAGCTGTTCGGCATTGGCTTGCGCTCCCGCCGCGAGTGCGAGGCGCTCCTGCGCCGCTGCCGCTGGAACCTGGAAGAGGCCAGCTCGCTCATGCTGGACACGTACGGACCGCACTGCAACAGGTAGCGCGTGCGCGTTGGTAACTTGTTTCCATGTTTCTGCATGATAACGTTTCTGACAGCTGATCCAGTTTTTTTTTTTTTTTTTTTTTTTTTTTTTTTTTTTTAATCTATCAGGAAGTGAGAGCAGATGACAAAGGACGACTCGAGGACCAGCGAATGTTTAACTCTTGTAATGTACTGTCCATGCAACTTCAACCGCTTATTTATTTAATTTTCATTCCATTCATACGACACACAAAAATGTTCCGTTCAACAAAGGTGGAAATAAAATAAAAGTGTTGCCAAAGAATGCCGTGCGTCGCTTTCATGCGAGAAAGTCTGCAAAAAAAACAAAAACAAAATGTAGCAAGTCTGATGGCGGTCTCGTCTGTTGCCCCGGCGGGATCAAACCTGTCAACTTTCCATTACAGGACAACAATCTGCTATTGATCGCAGTTCACGCTTGCGCGGCTCCGCAACAGCGCGAAGCACTCGGCCGCGCTCACTGCTGGTGTGCTTGTGACACACATACAAGATCAAGGTTATTTTAGTCAACTAAAACTAACGAAAATTAAAGCTAAAATTCAAAAAACAATTTCTTTAAAATAAAATACAAACGAAAATGCTTTTTTTAAAAAAACAAAAACTAAGTGTAACTACATTTGATGTTTACAAAACTAAAACTAACTATGATGATGCAAAAATTACCTTAGTTTTCGTCTTTGGTAATTAATTTCATGCATGAGCCTTTGGGGCTGATTTTTTTAAGTCAATTTATTTTAATAAATATTAACCGTCATAATAAGGAGGTTTGAAAGTGTGTCACACAAAAGTGACGTCATCTCACAGCAGCCAATAGAAAAGCACCAAAAGATGACATCACTCCCATGCTGTTTTTTTTAAATATTGTGAACAAGTAACTAGTGTTGTTCCGATACCGATACTGGGATCGGCAGAGGTGCCGATACTGCATTAAAACAGTGGTATCGGTATCGGTGACTACTAACAAGTAACATGCCGATACCATTAATTCCAACGCTAATATAGGAATTTGGATGCAGCATCTTGTGTCTTGCTCATGCACGACATTCACTGGTACGTGACATGTTCACTGCATGCCGATATAAGATATCCTATTGGCCCTTGAATGCTCTGAACCAATAGCAGGACAGCTTTTTCATGTTGAGGAAAAAAAAAACTCAAGTATCGGTATAGTATCGGTATCAGCCGATACTGCCAAGCTGGGTATCGGTATCGGTATTGCGGGCCAAAAAACGGTATCGGAACAACACTACAAGTAACACACATTTTTTTTTAAAAAAACCTAAAACTAATACTGAAACTAACTAAGCATTTATTAAAGAACTAAAATGAATAAAAACTAATACAACCACCATGAAAACTAATTAAAATTAACTCAATTTAAAAAACAAACGTCAAAATGAAATGAAAAATGACAAAATTCCAAAAGTATAATTAATAACCCTGCACAAGATGCAGCGCGATTCGTGGAAAAGCATCATTTGGGAATGCATTTGAATTTGTTTTGCGTAACAGCTGGTTAAGGCAGACGGAAGCCAGCGAGACGCTTCAAATGAATCTCACTTGACTGTTGAAAATTTTGATCCAATCGCATGCGGATGATTAACGAGACGGGAGATGAAATATTGCTGAGTCACCCTTTTCAAAAAATGCACTCATTCTTTGAAAGCGCTATAGAAATAATGATGACTTGACTTGAAAAAAAAATGAAAGGGCACAGAAAGAAGTCAAACTTGTGGTATCTGCCCCTGATCAGAAGTTGAAAGAAATAATACTACAAATAATAATAATGATAATAATAATCAACACAAAAGAAATGACATTTAGCAGGCAAGTTGCTGCTTCGGTAACAAACAAAATGATGCCTTGTGCTATATATAATTTTTCTAGTCATTGAGTTTTTAGACACTTTTTTTCCAAAATATGAATAAGGTGAGATGATTTAGTTATATGATTCAGACTGTTCCACAAACTGACACCTTGATTAAAATCCATCCTTTTTGTTTTGTTCTGTATTTAGCTTTGGAAAAAAACAATTTTTTTTCTTTTTCTTTTTTTAATAAAAGGGATACATGACTCATTGAACAATTGACCTACCTAATACCTAATGTTGTGTCCAGCTAGCGTACTTTGTCTGGTGCAGAGGACAAATATTCCCAGCGGGTGAGGGAGGAGGGGGATGTGGGGTGAGGCGGGGGGTCAGCTGGGATGAACTTGGCCACTCTTGAGTCAATCTTTTCTGTCTTCTCCTTCCCACCTGGAAGGCTTCCCACTCGATGGCCTTTACCTATACCCCTTCGTCCGCACCCCCCCCCCCCCCCCCCCACACACACACACACCCACCCACCCACACCTACCCACACACACACCCCCCCCACACACACACACACCCACACGCACACACTTAAATGTCCATAATGACTTTTATTGTATAATAGGATTTGTCTCTTAATAATCACGCTAGCAGCCCCCCGCCGGTGATTATTCAGCTGCCCCGTAATCGAAAAGTTCCAGTGAGAACATCATTTTTTTCATTTCCCTGCTGGGCCGATGACGTTCATCTGCTCATTGTTGTTAATTTCGTGCTTGTATGCAATATGTATGCGTCTATAATATTCACATGCTCGCATGTGAATATTATAGACGCAAAATAGCGAGCGTACTTGTGAGAAAAAAGGAGGCCAAAAAGTGACTCATGGTTGAAGTGGGGAGCAATCGATGGTGTCAAAAAAAGGAGAGGAGAGAAGAGAGATGTTGCTCTCCCACGAGGACGGTAAAAGCACTCGAGGAAGACCACAAAAAAAAAAAAAGCGGAAGAGCACCCGGCTGGGATTCTTCACATTTATGGACATTTTTACTTTGTTATAGGTACTACAGAAGCGGATTGCATTCACTTGAGGAAGAAAAAATAAATAAAAAATCCTGTTTTCTGACTAATGTTTTGGGAGTGCTCTGTTTTTTGGAATATTTTTTTTTCTGTTTTTCTGATTTTTTTTTCTGTTTTTCTGATTTTTTTTCTGTTTTACTGAATATATTTTTTCTGTCATAAAAAAATTCTGAAAAACTATTCAGAAAGGAAAAAAATACTCAGAAAAACGGCAGGGGGGAATAATATCAGAAAAACAGAAGAAAAAAAATTCCAAAAAACAGAAAAAAAAAATATTACAAAAAAAACAGAAAAAAATATTCAGAAAAACAAAACAAAAAATACAAAAAACAGGAAAAAAAAGTTATTCAGAAAAAAACAGAAAAAAATTACTCAGAAAAAAATGGAAGAAAAAATATCAGAAAAACGGAAAAAAAATTCCAAAAACAGGGGAAAATAATTAAGAAAAACAGAAAAAAATATATTTAAAAAAAGAGCAGAAAAAAATTACTCAGAAAAACACTACTCAGAAAAAAACGGAAGAAAAAATATATCAGAAAAACAGAAAAAAATATTCCAAAAAACAGAAGAAAAAATTCCAAAAAACAGAATAAAAAATTACAAAAAACAGAAAAAAATATTCAGAAAAACAAAAGAAAAAAATCCAAAAAACAGGGGAAAAAAAAGTTATTCAGAAAAACAGAAAAAAAATACTCAGAAAAAACGGAAGAAAAAATATCAGAAAAACAAAAAATATTCCAAAAAACAGGGGGAAAATGATTCAGAAAAAAAGAAAAAAATTACTCAGAAAAACGGCAAAAAAATATCAGAAAAACAAAAGAAAAAAATCCAAAAAAACAGGCAAAAAGTTATTCAGAAAAACAGAAAAAAAATACTCAGAAAAAACGGAAGAACAAATATCAGAAAAACAGAAAAAAAAATATTCCAAAAAACAGAAAAAATATTCCAAAAAACAGGGGGGGACATTATTCAGGAAAAGAGAAAAATTACTCAGAAAAACGGAGGGGAAATTATCAGAAAAACAGAAAAAAATATTT
The DNA here is from genome assembly GCF_051991245.1 of Festucalex cinctus. NCBI lineage: Eukaryota > Metazoa > Chordata > Actinopteri > Syngnathiformes > Syngnathidae > Festucalex > Festucalex cinctus. Next base: position 4,805,920 of record NC_135430.1, on the reverse strand, counting down.
AAAAAAAAAAAAAAAACAGGGGGAAAAATTATTGAGAAAAACAAACAAAACCTGAGAAAAACAGGGGGGAAATTATCAGAAAAACAGAAAAAATAATTCCAAAAAACAGAGCACCAACTCAACTCAACTTTATTTATAAAGCACTTTAAAACAAGCATTGCTGTACACAAAGTACTGTACATGAAACATACTGTACATGAAACAGTAAAGAATATGATACGAAAATCAAGAACAAAGCAAACATTTTAAGTGAGTATACTTTTTTGTATACAGGTAAAAATCACATCAGTAAATTAATAAGAAGTAGGTGAGTGTCAAAATAAATAAATAAACAGATAAATAAATAGAATAAACATCAGGTTCAGTAAAACAGAAAAAAAATCAGAAAAACAGAAAAAAAAATACTCATAAAAACAAAGCTCCCCCCAAAATTAACAACAAAAAAAGAAACGTAATTAATTAAATTAAATTAAATTAAAGAAAAACAGGAGTTGTTGTTTTTGCCAAGTGAATGCAATACGCTTCCGGAATGTCCAACTCTTTGTTGTATTTCCAGAAAACGATTCCACCATTCCACGAAAAACGTCCGTCTGTCCGTCTGAGCGAGACGTTCAAGCTCCACACTAAATGCTGTAACTCTTCTGTTTTCGTCAAAACATGTGCAAGTGATCAACTTTTTTGTCAAGTGACACAATGTCATACAATGATGTCATGATACCACCACTTGCTCCCACAATCCACCGTTAAAAATGAATAAATAAATAAAAATTACAGAGCAAGTGCAGGGATCAAAGCCACGCCCACCAGTTTGGCACCACAGAGCACCAGTGAGCTAAAGTTCTGGGCCGATGACACATTATTTGAATGCTTTTTCTTTTAAAAAAATGTTTTGTTTTTTTAAATATATAACAATAATAAGATACAAAAAAACAACAACATGCCTTTCTTTTTTCGAGCATTCCATGAGCTACTAGTTGGGGCAACACGCTGCACTCACACATTTGCACAATGAAAACCCGACATTTTCACAAATTTATTAAAAATAAAATTCTCGAGACACCCGAACAGGATGGGGAAAAAAAAAAAAACCCGTACAAAAGAGGACATTTGGTCACTAGGGAACATCTGGGTACCTCACGATACGATACGATACGCGATACAAGGCTCACGATAACTGTGATTATCGATATATTGGTCATTTAATAAAGCCACGATAATCTATGATAAAACTACTCAAAACATAAACTGATATTTTTTCAATGAGAAAATTGTTTCTTTTTTGTACTATTACTTCTTTTTCACACAGGACTTTCGTGTATTTTTTTTAAACAAATACAAATGTCTTCTTAACAGAGACCATTTTCTGACAACAAATTTGTCTTTATTGTCATGCAACATGTCAATTATTTCATTTTATAAACTGTGACACAATCTTGTTGTGTAACATTGCAAAAGTAAATAAATAAATAAAGTGACTTAAATATGAAATTGTAGCGAGCAGTGACGGGAGTCGGAGGCAGAGTGTTGAAGTCCGGAGCCAAAGACCGGCGATTTATTGACATCAGCTTCTCAGCGTTTAACAGCAACAACAACTCTGCGCGAGGCTCACAGACCTACCAACATTTTGTTCTTTTATCCTTTCATCCTTTCATCCTTTCATCCCATCCAACTCCTCCTTCGTCCCAAGGTTCCGTGGGTGAATTATGTTCTAATCACTACACAAGCCCCCCCAGAATTCACCCACAATCAAACTCCGGATGACGGGGCGGCAAAACTGCCCGACCCCTGCAGGTACAGGACCCAGGGAGCGAGGGCGGGAGGGACACAGCAGAAACACCAGAACAGTCCCGCGCACCAACTGGCGGGGATGCAGGAACAACTGGAAGGGACCCCACACGGTCCACAAGGCGCAGCCCATGGGGGCGGCCGTGGCGGGGGGCGCGGGGCACGTCCAAGGGTTCGGCCAGGTCACCATGAGCCGGTTTAACGTGCAACCCGGTGTCGGAGCCCCGAAGCGACTGGGTGTCACGGTCGGAAGCCTGGTCGGCCGCCATCCGGGAAAAGTCGAGGCCCAGCTGTACCGCGTTGACGGCTGCCCTGGACAGACAATCTGCGACCACGTTGTCCTTGCCAGCGATATGTCGGATGTCCGTGGTGTATTCAGATATGAACGATAGCTGGCGCTGTTGTCGCACGGACCACTGCTCGGACAACTTCGACATGGAGAAGGTGAGGGGCTTGTGATCGACGAAGACCGTGAACTCACGGCCCTCCAGGATGAAGCGGAAGTGGCGGATCGCCAGCCAGACAGCAAGGAGCTCCCTGTCGAACGTGCTGTACTTGCGCTCCCGAGGGACTAACCGGCGGCTGAAAAAAGGCGAGCGGCTGCCACGCACCTTCGACGCGCTGCTCCAAAACGGCTCCGACGGCAAAATCGGATGCGTCAGTCGTGAGGGCGATCGGGGCATCCGGGCGCGGGTGGGCCAACAAGGCCGCTCGGGACAGCGCAGCTTTGGGCCAACAAGGCTGCTCGGGACAGCGCAGCTTTCGTCTCTTCAAAAGCCTTGACTCTCACATCGGTCCAGTCGACCGCACGGTTAGGAGCCACACCCTTAAGTGCGTCGTAAAGCGGGTGCATCACATGGGCAGCGTGGCGGATGAACCTGTGGTAAAAAGTCACCATCCCGAGGAACTCCCGGAGACCCTGGGCCGTCCGGGTTCGAGGAAAAGTGGCAACAGCTTCCACTTTTGCCGGGAGCGGGGTGGCGCCGTCCTCGTTGATGAGGTGGCCGAGGAATTGGATGGAGGGCACCCCAAAGACACATTTAGCTCGGTTAATAAGCAGTCCAGCCTGGGTGAGCTTGGAGAAAAGCTGCCGGAGGTGTGAAAGGTGTTCTCCGATGGAGGAGCTGGCCACTAGGATGTCATCCAAGTAGACGAAGACGAACGGCATGTCCCGGAGAACAGAGTCCATGAGACGCTGAAAAGACTGTGCCGCGTTTTTAAGGCCTAATGGCATCCTGAGAAACTCGAACAGTCCAAAAGGTGTTATCACAGCAGTGTTAGGCACATCGGCGGGGTGTACAGGAACTTGGTGATAGCCCCGTACCAAGTCCACCTTGGAAAACACCTTCGCACCTGCCAGGTGGTCCTGTATGTGCGGGATCGGATAGCGATCGTGCGTCGTGGCATCATTGAGGCGGCGATAGTCTCCACACGGTCGCCAGCCGCCGTCCGACTTCGGAACCATGTGGAGAGGCGAGGCCCACGGGCTGTCCGAACGACGAATTATGCCAAGGCGTTCCAAGTTGGCGAATTCGGACTTAGCTGTGGCCAATCTATCAGGGTTGAGGCCTCGGGCCTTAGCGTGAACCGGCGGGCCTACGGTCTCGATGTGGTGCTCGACCCCATGGTTGGTAGAAGTGGCTGCAAATGTAGGCGTGGTCAGGCTGGGGAATTCTCCAAGAAGCCGCGTGAACACGTCGTCATCTGAGAGCGGGCTGGCGAGGCCCTCAAACGTCTCCACATCACACCCACAAGCAACAGTGGAAAACGTCACAGCGTCCAACATTATTGACATTCACCAGTAGACTGTGGGCCCACAAAAAGTCCGCGCCAAGAAGGGGAAAAGAAATGTCCGCAGTGACAAAGTCCCAAGTGAACCGGCGCTCCCCAAAACATACATCCACTGTCTTAGTGCCGTAGGTCCGGATCGGTGCATCGTTGGCCGCTGACAGGTGCGGGCCGTGAGTGCCCCCGGCAGCATCTTCAGCCGAGGCAGGCAACACGCTTCTGCGGGCGCCGGAGTCACAAAGGAATTTGAGTCTGGAGAGGGTGTCCATGACAAACAGCAGCCGGCACTCTGCGCCCCCACTCACAGCTGCAACTGCAAGGGGCGTGGCACCTCTTCGCCTTGGTTCCAAAACGTGCGTGAAAATAGCATAAGCCAGGGGCTGATCGGCCATCCACGGCAGCGCGTACCTTATGAGGTGCCGTTGCGGTCGCCGGGACTGGGAAGGCGCGTGCAGAGGCCAAGACCTCGTGGTTGTAACGCTGGGTGGCCAGGAAAAAACGGTCAGCTTCCTCCGCCAGAGCACGTGGCTCGGAGATGGTAGTGTTAGCTAGCGCTGTCTGGACATGAGGAGGCATGTGGCGCAGAAACAGTTCAATAAACAAAAAGTTCGGCTCCTCCGCGCCAAGCAGGTTCAGCATTTTTTCCATTAGCTCGGACGGCTTACTGTCCCCCAGGCCCTGGATGGCGAAAAGGCGGTGAGCCCTTTCCGGTCGTGACAGCTCGAAGGTCTTACCCCGGGTTTTCACTGGATGCGGTTGCGGTGCGGTTGCGGTGCGGTCCGGCGACGCAAGCAATTAGATTCCATTCATTCGAATGGTGCAGTTTACACCGCTTGCGGGTGCGTTGCGTGTCGACTGCAGAAGGCCTGCGGCGTGCCGCAAGCCTTCCGCAAGGATAGCCTATTTTCTATTTTTGCCGGACGCCGCAGCGGTAGGCCTCCGGCAAATGGCAAGCTAGCACAAAACACATCGAGCGGGACAGGAAGACCGAGGCAGTTTCAAAATAAATTTCCGGTTACCTTTCAGAATAAAATACTCGCCAGCTCCTATTTCGCAAGCTTTCAGCAAAACGTGACGTGGGCGTCGCCGGGCCATGTGCTCATTCACGGTTTAGACACCAGCGAACATGGACGAGGAGAGGTTTATATTATATATAAATAATATATGACACGGCACATCCTTTTTATAAGGACTGTAATGTATTGTGAGTTTGATGTTCGCGATTGCTTGTTGTGCCCGTCTCGCTTGCCGTACTGAGCGGCAGCCGGACGCGGAAGACAGAAATAAAGAGTGGACCCGCACTGACCCGACTCTCGTTATTAATATACTTTACAAGGACAACCAAAAAAAAGATGCTGCATGGAATCTCATAGCAGAAAAAGAAGAAAAGGTTAAATCAAAAGAAGTCCACCTCTCGTTGTGAAATGCCACATGATCGCGCGCGCGCGGTCCCGCGAGACACGTTGGGAAGTGGGCGGCGACGGAGCTGCCGGACCGCAGCTGTGCGGAGCCGGTGTGGATTGACAAAAAAATTGACCCGTCCGGAGCACGCAGTCAAGACGCACCGCACCGCAACCGCACCGCAACCGCATCCAGTGAAAACCCGGGGTTAAGGAGGTACGCTTTGAGCCCCGCGTACATATATCCCGTGCTGGGGGAGAGGTGATAAAACTCACGGCTCTGGCCGCCGTGGAGCTCCCGAGCACGGACACGACGTGGTAGTAGCACCTGGGATCATCCGTAATTCCCTGGATGGCAAACTGAGCTTCAGCTTGTACAAACCACGTCGCCGCGGCCAACTCCCAAAACTCCGGTAACTTGAGACCAGCGGATTTCGCCATGTCGCACAATTCGATCAAATTCTCAGCCTCGGACACGTCAACGAGGCGGATGTCGGGGTCACCAATGTAGCGAGTAGTGACGGGAGTCGGAGGCAGAGTGTTGAAGTCCGGAGCCAAAGACCGGCGATTTATTGACATCAGCTTCTCAGCGTTTAACAGCAACAACAACTCTGCGCGAGGCTCACAGACCTACCAACATTTTGTTCTTTTATCCTTTCATCCTTTCATCCTTTCATCCCATCCAACTCCTCCTTCGTCCCAAGGTTCCGTGGGTGAATTATGTTCTAATCACTACAAAATCAATATTAATATTCCTCAGAAATTGTGTGCTTCAAAAAGTCGAAACATAAAATATGTTTTAAAATGCTCAAATTGAAGATATAATAGAAATGTACGCAAAACTAGACAGATAGTCAAAGAGCGCTGATGAATCTTCTTCGCCTGACGACTTGCGTCCATTTCCCCGCCACTCTTATGAGGCGCTCCCCCTAGTGGCCCGCCAAGTAATTGCTCAATAAGTCAGGAACAATGGAGTCGTTTTCATGGCTGTATATTCAGTACAAATATCGCAATACTTGCGTAGCCGTATCTATTGATAGACAAAGTATCACGATTTATTGGAATATGTATATATCGTCACATTCCTATTGGTCACTGTAGCCACATGGTCACGTTACAATGTCATGCTAACGCTATTTACGGAGGTAAATGTTGTTTCTTTGCTTCCATTTGTAACTTTTCATGTCCTTGTTTGCACTTGTGTGTCTGTAGCGTGCCGTCACAAAGAAAAGAAGGCAGCGAATGTCCTCCAAACAACACCAGGGTTCTTTTTTTTTTTTTTGCGGTGGCTCAAGCGTCCGTGCGGTCCAAGTGGCTAATGGGGCGGACAAATCAAACGACTTCCTGTCAGGTCAGCTTGCGTTGGTTGTGCGAGTGCGCCAGTTGTTGTCGTCATCTTGGTGAATGTACACAAGTGGCAAAATCATTTGCCAACTCAGCGAGCTGAAGGACGTCTTTTCTTCATCCCGTCTTTGTCTTCATCTTCGTCTGTCAAGCGGATGAACGATTACGCTGAGGAGGACTTAAGCAGGACGGATGGTACAGTGAGTCCCCCGCCGCATCGTGTGGGTTGCACACCCGCACATTTTCAAACCATCCGACAGAAATGCGGTCATTCACAATTTCGAGTTGTGCATCTTCGGTGTAGTACCATGATGTGCCACACACATGTTGGGCAGCACTGAGCTGCACTGGAAGACATCAGGCAACTGTGACAAAAGAAGTTTTTGTTTTTTTATTTATTTTTTATTTTGTATTTTTATTTTTTTACTTTAAAAAAGGCAAGAAACGATGACATTTTTGAAGAAAACAAAGTTTTTATTTATTTATTTATTTATTAAAAAAAGAAAAGATATTTGATCTATAAAAAGCTACAAAAATTAGAGAAAGCAACATTTTTTTTACTTTGGAGAAAGCAATTTTGTAAAATTATTTGTAGAAAAAAATGTATTTTTTTTTAGAAAAAGAGAGTTATTTATTTGAAAAAATATATTTGATCTATAATAAGCTACAAGAATTAGAGAAAGCAACTTTTTTTTTTTACTTTGGAGAAAGCAATTTTGTAAAATTATTTGTAGAATTATTTTTTTTTAGAAAAAGTTATTTATTTATTTGAAAAAAGATATTTGATCTATAATAAGCTAAAAAAATAGAGAAATCAACATTTTTTGGAGAAAGCAATTTTGTAAAATTATTTGTAGAAAAAAAAGTTCTTTTTTTTTTTTAGAATATCATTTATTTATTTGAAAAAAGATATTTGATCTATAATAAGCTTAAAATAGAGGAAGCAAAAAAAATTTGTTTTGGAGAAAGCAATTTTGTAAAATTATTTGTAGAAAAAAAAAGGTTTTTTTTAGAAAAAGAAAGATTTTTATATTTGCCACCAAAATTTTGAATTTGAGAAAGAAGCAACGTGAAAATTTTGAGAAAGGAGAAAGATTACAAAAAAACAATTTTTTTGGGGGGGGCAAATCAGATTATTGGATTTTTTTTTTTTAGAAAACATTGTGTTTAGAAAAATAAGGTTTTTTTTTTAAGCATTAAATTCCAACTAAACTTCAGAAACTTTCATTTAAATTCATTTTTACTTACAATCAATTTAATCGTATTTTTTTTAATCAAAAATATTGAAGTAGTTTATTCAGCTAACATTTTTCAATCTAGTAAATCAACAATTATTGAAGTCAAGTCAAGTCAATGAGATTGCTAAATGGATGAGCATTTCCATGAAGCAAATGAAGTTAATTGGGAATCACTGCGAAATGAACACAGCAAATATATTCAGAATTTTGCTCAATGAAATCCCCAAACAAAAAAAAATTGATGGAAAATTTGTGTGAACGTTTGAAGGTTGTGCTGACTTTGCAAATCAGCAGCAGATGATTTTCAAAGATGTGGCCAGCCAGCCAAGGTACTTTTGTGAACAATTTTCTTGAACGCTTCTCTTGATTGCAGCGCTCACAATTATTTATTTTTTTTAACTTGATTTGATAAGAAGGAAGCTCGTTTCTCTGGAAGAGACACTCGGAAAAGCATCCTGAAGTGACCGCCCTCATCACGCAACATTGGGCAGGAGAGTGAAAAAAGAAAAGAAAAGAAAAAGTCAAATTTTGAGAAATTCCAGGCGGGATGTGAAAAGCAGGTCGTTAACCACTTGACAATCAGGTGAAAGGGGGAAAAGCTCCCTTATTTATTATTAACAGCAAAGCCGGTGGGGTTGAAAAGTTTTTATTCCAAAAGTCCCTTGAGGCTGCTGATTAATTTATAAGGTGACATTAAGGCTGCCTATAAAGTTTAATTGTGAGAGTGATGGAGTCTGCATGCGAGAAAAGAAAATGACTTCAGGCCTCTCCTCAAAAAACAAAAAAACAAAAAAAAAAAAACCCAAAGCCGCAAAACTGTTCCATGTACGCACAATTTTACAGCCTTGCCAGGTGCCAACTTTTGGAAGCGGGCTCTAGATTGGAAAGATTTCAATGTACGTTCCAATGTCGCTACTTCTCCGCACGAAGCGCCAGTCTGTCAACAACAATGGCGGATAGCCGTGTCGTCGTCGTCGTCGCTTGTTTATGCTTTTACAGAAAAATGTTTTGCGTTATGTTGTTGTACTTGAATCGCCCGGCATTGTAACTTCTCATGTGTTGTGTACGTCTCACTGATGTGTTTACAATACTGCCCTTACACGCCCGTGCAAGCTGTTGAAGCCACAAGGCAGCCATCTTACTCCTCCCATCTCGCGAACAGACTTCTGTTTAAACTACTTTGAAGACTTCCCTTTTCTTTTATCGCTCAGTTGCTATCGCCCTGTTGTTTCTACTAAGTACTGTCTCAAATGTTCTCGAATTTCGATACTGTAAATGTAGAGGATCGTATGCCGAGAAATGTTTCTTGGGAGGAGCAATATGGCGGCCGCGGGGCTTCCAAACCGGCTATTCAGCTCAGTGGTCTTCTTCGCTGATTCTTGTTCTGCGCTTTCCGTTAACACTCTGTGACAGCGCCACGCCAGACTTGGCATATATGTTACAGCCATTAAAAGTCCTTGGCATCTTCTTTTGGACGCTCGCACGTCTTGAGATGGTTCTGTTCTGTCTGGACAAGATTTGTTTGAGGAACGAAGCCGGCTTTGTATGCGTGCATTCGGCAGTGAGGAGGGGACGGCAGCGGCTCAAGTGTTGTTTTCCTGTTGCACTCCATGTTTTATTTTGGTTTGTTTCTTGTTTCGTTTTTCCCCAACCTTGACCCCCTCGGAAGTGTTGGCTAAACGAGCACCACTTGACGTCAAAAGATTAGGAATAAATAGATCAAGGATGTACATTAACAGCGGGTTGAGCGGTTGAATGATGTCAACGGCGCCGTCCTTCCTCGCCTTTCACACTTCGACTCCCGCATGGCTGACATGGAGGCCAATTGTGAAAAACGGAAGTGAGACGACGTCCAACTTTTTTGTTGGCGTGCTTGTCCCTTTTCAAACTTCTCATCCAGTCTCGTGCGTGTTTGTTAAGTAGCAGCGTCAAGGAGGTCAAACAAGTTTCGCTGTTTCACTCATCACTGGAATTTCTTCAAACGTTGACTGCGGCAAGGCAAGACGAATATTTATCCTAGCTGGATTTGGACAGTAAGTGGGGTACACCCTCAACTGGTTGCCAGACATTGAAAAAATAAATCTATTAAAAAAAAAAATCTATAAAATTGAAAAAAAAAAAGAAAACAGAAATATATTTTTTTTTAAATGGGGGAAATATTCATTAAAAAAAAGAAAAGAAAAACATATTCTGAAAAACTGTGAAAATTAGGAAAAAATACTCCAAAAAGCAGGGAAAAAGATATTCCAAACAAAAGTAATAAAAGTCAATTAAAACAAAATCATTTTCATAAAACCGCAAAAAATACTTTAAATCGAAAACAAATAGTCCAAAAAACAAAACAAAAACGCACAAAAATAAGTCGTTATAAAGAAACCGGATCTCTCACCCAAAGTGTATGCAATTCCGTAGAACATCTTATTTGACTGACAATACCAGAAAATTAACCAATTTTTGCATGTGAGCGTATCCTGGTAACGTCCCAAACACAAACCACCCTCCAACCCCCACCCCCATCTAGCGCCCCAACCGACCAGACACTACCAATCATGATCGAATTGGAGTATCATATCATACCGGAAAACCGGTAAGACAGTCGTTCAACTAGCGCGCCGTGTTAACTAGTGGGATCAAGAGTGTACAAGTACATGGACTTGAACCTCGTCAAGGATGTGGCGCTCAACGCTGACTGTGATTGGCTGTGTTGGCAACGAGGGGCGTTGATTCATGTGAGCGCGCAGCGAGCATAAAAGCGCACGCAGGCACGCGAGGAAAAGAGCGCACCGAGGGGGGCGGAGCCGCCGCCGCCACACCTGCGTCCTCCTCCTTGTCCACCTCCTCCCTGCAGATGTTTTGAGAGCGAAGCGGCTTCCTAACTCGGCGGGCGGCATGATCGACTCCAACGTGAGCCTGAGCTGCGCGCACAACTGCCCGGCGGTGGCCACGGCCAAGTACGAGGAAGCGTCCGTCTCGTCGCCGTCGTCGCCGCCGCCGCCGCCCGCTTCGCTCAGCCCGACGGGCCACCTGCTGGTGGCGGCGTGCCTGGGCCTGATCGGCACGCTGGGCTTCGCGTGCAACTTGCTGGTGCTGGTCATGTTCGCGCGCTACCGGGCCCTGCGCACGCCCATCAACTCGCTGCTGGCCAGCATCTCGCTCAGCGACCTGCTGGTCAGCGTGCTCGGGACGCCCTTCAGCTTCGCCGCCAGCGTCCACGGACGCTGGCTTATCGGCCGCGCGGGGTGCGTCTGGTACGGCTTCGTCAACGCCTGCCTCGGTGAGTATGCATGCATGCGGCTCATTTCCTCTAAAAAAACAAAACAAAACAAAACAAACAAAAAAAAACAGCTTGACTGACTTCACTTTCAAGTGCTGTCAAGAAAGTTTGCTTTTAGGCTATCAGGTCCACGCCGAAGCAACAGGGGGCGCTATAAACACTCAAAGGCATATAGCGAATAAGGAGCCGAAGAAAGTAATTTTTGGAAAGTGCACATTGACAAAACAAATCAAGTTGTGGACTTGCTGCAATGTTGACAAAATGGGGATAAAAAAAAACAACTTATATTTTGTTTCTAAATGAAATTAAGTGATAATGATCCAAAGATTGAAACAAAACAAACTTGACTCATTGAGCTATTTTCAGCAGTAAGAAGTTTGTCTATAATTAGTGTGCTAACTTCATTATTTTTCATGGACAATTAATACCTTTAAAAAGTCATTTTTCTACTTGCTGTCGACCAATGATGACAACATCACCTGTGCTGAGGAAGTATAGATAAGGAGTCTAACGACCAAACATGGCTCACCTGTTTTCTGGGTTTGTTCAGCAAACTGAGTCATTACCTACTTCCTCACTCAGCACAGGTGATGTCATCATCAGTCGACAGCAAGTAGGTATTAATTGCATATGAAAAATAATGACGTTACCACATTCATTGTAGAGAAAATATGAAGTTTTTACCGCTGAAAATGGCTCAATGAGTCAAGTATCCCTTTAAAAAGCATTTTTTACCACTTGCTGTCAAGTCGACTGATGATGACATCATCTGTGCTGAGGAAGTATAGGTAACAACCAAGCATGGCCCAGTTTACTGACCAAACCCAGAAAATAGGTGAGCCAAGATTGGTCGTTATCTACTTCCTCAGCACAGGTGATGTCATCAGTCGACAGCAAGTAGGGAAAAAAAAACTTTAAAGGTATTCATTGTACATGAAAAATAATTAAGTTATTAAATTCATCATCTTTTGGTGTCTGCAATCAGCATGAGTGAGCACGGTGTTATACTGCCTCCCAGTGGCCAATGTGAGAACTCCAGAAGGAGCAGCACAACAAAATGAATTGCAGCGTTAAGTTTCCTGATGCACAGTTTAATTTTCACCAACTTCCTGTCGGTTAAATGTGTCCCAATACTTTTGCACACCCGCGGTGTATTATAGCTGACCTTGGCGAGTTGTCGTTAGCTGGCGCGCTAATGAGACATTTGTCTGTCGCAATTTGTGATCGGACTGCCCCCCTGCCGTAAAATGCACCCCCTCCTCCTCATACGTCGTTCGAGTTGCCCCTTGATTAATTACGCAAATAAACAAACAAACAACAAATAATTCTCCAAAAAAAACAAAAATACACCCTCATTGTTTGGTTCTCAGGGAAAAGTGGGATTAATGGAGTTATAATCTATAATCATGCACCCCCTCGCGGGAGCAGATAGCACAAAGCTAACAAACAGCAAATGAACATTCATGGCATATTCGCAATTCGGCACCCGTGAATACTCATATTGGTATTGTAGTATATTGAGTGGATGTGTTAAATACATGTTATTTTTATTTTTATTTTTTTTAAAGAGAAAAAAAATACGTTATTGTAATACTAGGTTCCCCAGTAGAGGGCGAACTCCCTTGATGTTACTCACAATGTTACCATGTAGGATGAACGGGAACAAGAGAACAAATTGTACCGCAGTAAGAGTTGGCGTGCCATAGTAAAGTTTTTGGAACTACAACTTGAGATGTTGTGTTAAGTTATTCGGCAACTGCGCAACAGGTATCCCCTGCCACCCTCTTTTTCTTCTTCTTATTTGATTTATTTATTTATTTTTTGATTTAGTGTTTTTCTTTTTTGGTGGAGATTTTATCTCCATTAATCCCCATTTTCCCCGAGAACGGAACAACCAGTGTGTATTGTGTTTTTTTGAGAATTATTTGTTTTTGTTTGTTTATTTGCGTAATTAATCAAAGGGCAAATCGAACGACTTATAGAGCAGGAGGAGAGGGTGCGTTTTACGGCAGGGTGCTGCAGTTTGCGGCACAACACCGGCGTGTCACGTGCTGTCGTGTACGCAAGTAAAAGTTTTGAGGAAGAAAGACACATAAATACTCATTACGAATACCGGAAAATTCCAGATAAGCAAAGTAAGCAAACATTACAAACATTTTTTTTATTTACTTATTTATTTTTTTAATGGGAGGCTGGAACGGAGGAAGGTCATTTCTTGTCCAGGTGGCGCATTGAGACAATCAGAAAGCTGAAGAAAGTCCAAAATAGAAAAAAAAAAATCAAATCAAATGACAGTGGCGTCACTGAACTTGAATGGTAACAACACAAAAACAATTTAAACAATGTTTTATAAACCAAAATAATGATGCATGATGGCTTTTTGGGCAAAGTCAAATGTCTTTTTGTGTGTGTGTGTGTGTGTGTGTGTGTGGGGGGGGGGGGTGTTCTTGTACATACTACATTGTGAGGACCAAAATACGTCTTTATCCAACAGAATGAGGACATTTTTGTGAAGTGAGGACATTTTGGCCGGTCCTCACTTCTCAAGACCTCTTTTTGAAGGTCAAGACTTGGTTTTAGAGTTTAGGTTTGAATTGGGTTATGGTTGGGTTTAGGGTAAGGGTGAGGGTTAGGCAATCATTTTTGATGGTTGGGGTTAGGGTAAGGGTCTAGGAAATGCATTATGTCAATGGATGTCCTCACAAATATATATGTGTGTGTGTGTGTGTGGGGGGGGGGGGTGTACATGGTGTGCTGAAAATGTAAACAAACAGTGAGGCTGGCAGATGTTTATTGTTTGGAAGATTGCTACCGCCACGTCTCCTGTTTAACCTTGGCATGCACTTGCTCCTCTCGGACGCAAAAGTCTGAGAAGTTGCTCCCTTGCTGTCCTGATTGCGAGAAGCAGGTCTCTTGTTTGTGCCGTGTCCAAATGAGAAGCAAGTGACCTGCTAATTAATTGAGAGCCACTGACAACTTTTTGTGTGTGATGTGCAGCAAACGGGGAAAAAAGAAGAAGAAGCAGTGGGGAGGTGGGACAGTAAAAAGCCGTGATAAAGGAAGAGATTCAAGAGAATCGTACGCAGATAGGATGCTGAGCCATGATTAGGACTTCTGCTGACTCAGCAGCAGGACGCCGGCCCCGGCCCGCTTCGTTTTGCCCCTTCGGGAGGGGAAAAGAAGATTTGGGCTCGAGGTGGAAAGCCCATTAAAATCCCCAGCCGAGGATCAGAATGACCGCGTTTGAGCCGGTGCCAGCGCCTGCCCGCGACGCAAACTATTAGAGGTGCTCTGCAGGAAAACAAAAAAATGGAGGTCGTTAGTACACGTCGGCCCTCAGCTCAACTTGGAGACTTTTCAGCTTTGAAAACTTTGAAAAGTGCAGATTTTGCTGCACTTTTGGAGGTGAAGGATGTCAACAAAAAAGCGCTATAACTGGTCACGATGCAGCTGTATTATAGAGACAGTCCTCCAATAAATACAACCACATAGGTCGTTTTGAAAAGGTGCCAAATTACGACCAAGTGTGACGTATTTTAGTTTAGCGACCTCTAGTGGTCATGTTCAATAGCGCAAAAAACCTAAAGAGTGTTTCGAACCCATTACGTCTGGTCCAAACGTTCCTAACCGAGTCCTTAACAGTTCAAACTGGTTCCGACCAAAGTCCTACCAATTCCTAAAAGAGTCCTAGTGATTGACTGAACTATTTGTCCAGTGATTGTTTTAGTGTTGACTACGTTTTGTACGTCAATGTGCCTTTTCCTAATCTCAACCATTCGTGTCCTACGTAAAGACGAAACGTGTAGTGTACAACAACCTCACTGAAAAAGCCTCATGCTAAACCCGACGGCGAATTGACATATATGTCAAGACTAAAAATAAACACAAAGATTATTACTAGAAGGTTAGCTCAGTAAGATAGATGTTTACTCATTTGCACAGAAGATCCGGGTTCGCTCGAGGTCGCTAAATTACAATACGTAACATGGTCATATTTTGGTGCATGGTAAAACGTTATTGTTGGAGGACTTGTTCATATATTATTTATGTCACAGCTGGGCTCAAAAATAGCCCAAATTGGGTCAAAAAGGGACGGAGCCAATTGAATAACCTAAAAAATAGTTTGTGGCCCCTGGAGTGTATTATAAAAAACTGTTGGGTCCAAAAATTGCCCAAATTGGGGCAAAAAGAAACCAGCCCAACTGGTTATTCATTGAGGATTAACTTACCAAAATATCTTTAAAAAATTGGGTTGTTTTGTTTTTCTTTGTTGTTGTGTCTGTCCATTTTTGACCCAATTTGGGCTATATTTGACCCAATTGAACATGAACACAGCAAAAGAGTTGAAGAAACAGAAGCAAGATGGACGAAAAATTCCTGCCCACACGGTTCAAACTACGTTTACAAGAAGTGTTTTGACAAAAGTGCAAAGTGTACATCAAACAAAATGACGCACACTCACAAACCAAAAAACACAATCAAACGTCAATGCCAGCTGCCATACAAAAAAAAAAGTCTGAGGAACTAATTTACACTAATAAAACAAAAGGACTGTGAGCAACTGATGTCGTTTTGAAAATTACAAACAAATGAAATGACACAGGTGTAATACAAGAGGCGTGTCAGTAAGTCGACATTGATTGTCAGCCAATCAGGAGGCCACGTTGCCTCCTAATCAACAAGTCGGCGTTTGAGTGGAGTCGAGTGGCTCCCGGACGAGCTCATTAGTGCTGATTGGTCCGGATTGTGTCACCTTGCGAAGGCAGTTTTCCCATGCTTCCTTCCTTCCTTCTTTCCCTGCATGCAGGCATCGTGTCGCTCATCTCTCTGGCCGTGCTGTCGTACGAGCGCTACTGCACGATGACAGTGGCCAGCATGGCAGACGGCCGCGACTTCCGCCCGGCGCTGGCCGGCATCTGCTTCTCCTGGTTGTACTCGGTGGCCTGGACGCTGCCCCCCTTGCTGGGCTGGAGCCGCTACGGGCCCGAGGGTCCCGGCACCACCTGCTCGGTGGACTGGCGCTCGCGGACGGCCAACAACGTCTCGTACGTGCTGTGCCTGTTCGCCTTCTGCCTGCTGTTGCCCTTCGCCGTCATCGTCTTCTCCTACGGCAAGCTGCTGCACGCCATCCGACAGGTGAGCCGCTTCATCTTCTGGGAGCAACAAAAGTGAGTTGATCCCTAAGCGAAAATGTCCAAATTGTCAGAATCACAACCAAAATCCGTTTAGCTTGGACTCATCAGACCACAGGACCAAAAATGTCAGCTACTGGCAGTAAATTCAAGCCTGTACAATCCAACAGACGGCTTTTACAAAATGTTTGATTCTCATGCAAAAGTCAAAGGTTTTTCTTTGTTAGTATTTGAAATCCAATTTTAAAAAAGACGAAAATTGCTGAATGATGTCATGTTGGCCATCTTGAACTTGATCTTGCATTCTGGTTAGCGAGACATGCTAATCTCTGCTGGCTAAGCTTTTGTTGGCCTGACAAAGATTCTTTTGCTTGAAGCGGATTACAGAGTTTGCTTTGATCCTTTGCAGTCAACCCCTCATTGGAAATGCTCCAAATATGTGCAGTCATTTTTTTTTTCATGCTTTTATGAAAGTAGCGCGTGCAGCAACAAACGGTCTTTACGAACGTTTGAATACAAACTTTTCATGTTTGGAAAGGAAGTCCCATCTGATTTATGTCTGCCCCAAACTTCAACTCAGATGTTCTGTTACTTATGAACTGTATAGTGAGCTTGCAATCAAAAATGGGAAGAAAACAAACTCTGGGAGTTCATGTATGAGACCAGACCAAAAAAAAAAGTTGAAAATCATAGCATGGCATCTTCATTGATTTTTCTTTTGCTTGATTGGGTTTTTCCCTTTGCTACCACGAAGTCTATTGACAGCAGTTCTCAGTACTCAACTCAACTTTATTTTTAAAGCACTTTCAAACAAGCATTGCTGTATACAAAGTGCTGTACATGGAACAGAAATCGGTCATGCAGTAGGGATGTAACAATATCCAAATATCACGATACGATATGAAGCTCACGATACGATAATTATCACAATATTGTGGGGAAGTTGGCGATATTTAAAAAAGGTCACAAAATTGTAAAAAAAATGAGCTCCAACTAAAAAAAAAGCACAATATTGTGCTTTTGTACATAACAGCAATACATATAAACTACCTTCAATCTCTAATAACACTTAATATTGAGACACTTAATCGCTAATGCAAGCCCACATTGAATTCCTCACATATTGACTCGCTTCAAAGCATTTTACAATCCCCTTGATCTGACAATTAAGTGTATTTTAAACATAGAAGGGCCAAAACATACCTAATGAAAATTAAACTGCACTAAAAAACTAGCCACCAGAGGGTGCTATAACAACACAAATGGAAATCAACCTGACTTTTCAACAGATGTGTAGCTTTTAAATATCGTGAACATGATGACGATATTGTGGCATTTTTAAAATATCACAACATCACGATATTGCCAGTATCGTTACATCCCTATCACGCAGTAGAGTAAGTCGAACAAAACAAACATTGTAAGGAAGTATACAAGTGAATAAAACTTCCATCAACAAACAAGGTTATTTCAGTTACCTAAAAGTAACAATTAACGTTAACGAAATAAAATAAAAATGAAAATTATTTAAAAAAAATAAACTAACTGAAACTACATTTTACGTTTACACAATTAACTAAAACTATAATTGTATTGAAAATGTCCTTCGTTTTAGTCCTTGGTATTCATTTAATGCAGTGGTGTCAAACATAAGGCCCGCGGGCCGGATCAGGCCCGCAAAGGGGTTTAATCCGGCCCGTGCGATGATTTCGTAAAGTTAAAAACAATAAAATAAATTTTAATGTCGGACTAATTAATCAGCCACAATCAAAATATATAAAACTTGTAACTTCACAAGCAGTTCTAAGATGAGCAATGCCACTTGTACGGGTGAATCGTCCTTGATGTCATTATTTTACACACAACTTAAAGTTACGGCTTGTTTAATTATTATTATTTTAATCATAGACCGACAAACGTGTTAAATACGACACAAATTCAATTACTGGTAACACAAATAGATATGACAAGGATTAGCGTCCTTATAACGTCATTAACTGTGCCACGCAATGCATTCTGGGAACAATATATATATGCAAAACAGGTAGATTTAACACGTCTAGGACTCAGTGTTGGCGCGTTCCATTTGCAATTGTATTATTTTTTGGAACAATGTGATGACAGTTGAGCTCTGTAATTTAGGGCTGGCACACAAATAGGTAAAATCTGCATATAATTGACGGCAATCGTTTTTAAGTTATATACCGTTATTTTACTGATGCGGCCCACTTGGGTAGTATATTTTCCTCTATGCGGCCCCTGAGCTAACATGAGTTTGACACCCCTGATTTAATGCGTGAGCCTTTGGGGATGATTTTAAATGTGATTTTTAAAGTCGATTTCTTTTGATATTAACTGGAAAAAGGCCGTTTGAAAGTGTGTTGCACAGAAGTGATGTCATCTAGCAGCAGCCAATAAAAATGCACCTTCAGATGACGTTGCTCCCATGGTGTTTATTAAATATTGCACACAAGTAATACACATAAAAAACTAAAACTTATACAGTACTGAAACTAACTAAAACTAACCATTTATTAAATAATTAAAACTAGTAAAAATGAACAGAACCACCCTGAAATCTAACTACAACTAAACTAAATGTTAAAAACTAAACTCAAAACTAACTTAAATGAAAATTCCAAAACTATAATAACCCCGTCAATAAATTAACAAGAAGTACGTAAGTGAATGAATAAATAATAAATAAATGTCTAATTGAGCCAAATATGAGATATTTCGCCACATAAAGTCATTTTCTAATGAAGCGCTTGATAAGCCGTAAATATCGTTTGGGGCCATTCACAAATTAGATCAGGGGTGTCAAACTCATGTTAGCTCAGGGGCCACATGGAGGAAAATATATTACCAAGTGGGCCGTATCGGTAAAACAACGGTATAAAACTTAAAAAACGATTGCCGTCATTTATACGCAGATTTTCATGGGCCAGCCCTAATTTACTGAGCTCAACTGTAATTATTGCTCCTGAAAAATAACACAAATGCAAATGGAACGCGGCAACACTTTGCCAGTAAACGTTCCAGACGTGTTAAATCCACCTGATTTGCATATACAAAAATTGTTCCCAGAATACATTATGTGGCGCAGAACTCATTCACTGCCAGTCATTATAGAAAATTTTTACATTTCCAATACTCACGTGATATTACATTCAATAATTATATATAAACCGAATCTACCAAATAACAGAATAGACTCCCTACTTTTTGTCCCGTCCCGTTCTTTTATAATTGACAGCAGAAAAATGTAGGTTTGCCAAAATACAGCCATTTCTCCCATGGACTCTGAAACTGTGTTTATTTCCTATAAAATGGGGCAATGATGTCATCTACCGGTGGTTGGGCATCAGTAAAGTTGTTTCCAAGTTTGATATTTACAGTGGAGCATGCTCAGATTCGCCCCCATTTAGCACCGCTCTAAAAAATACAATTGACAAGTATACTTGTCAAAGGCAGTGAATGAGTTAATGACGTGAAAAGGATGCTAATTCTTACTAGTAATTGATTTTTTTTTTTTTTTCGTATTTAACACGTTTTTCGGTCGATGATTAAAAAAATAAATAAATAAATAATCATTAAAAAAACAACATAACTTTAAGTTGTGTGTAAAATGACATCCAGGACGATTGCCCGTACAAGTTGCATTGCTTATCTGAGGACTGCTTGTGAAATTACAAATTTATATGTTTTGATTGTGGCCGGCTGATTAATTAGTCCAACATTACAATTTTTTTTTAACTTTTCAAAATCATCTCGCGGGCCGGATTAAACCCCTTTGTGGGCCTGATCCGGCCCGCGGGCCGTATGTTTGACACCCCTGAATTAGATGATTTACTGTATCATATTTACTGTATGTGGGACGCAATAAGTCAATGACGCAACGCTTGTAAATTCTCCGCAATTGCGGATGAACCGTTAACCGTTGTGGGGCGTTCATTTGAATTTGCGTGAAATGGATGAAATGCTGGTTGCTGTTGTAAAGCTCACAGGCTCATTAATGCTTGCTTGCACGCCATGTCAACAAGAAGCCGATTTCAACTCGATCAGATAAGTGTCAGCCTGTGGATAAAATACGAGTAGATTAGAGATTTTTACTGGAGATAGTCGACACTTTTCTAGGTCGAGTCTTGCAATTACAGGCTTCAATTTTGCAGCTTTTTTTTTTGTCCACTAACTGCTCATCACAAAATGTCCGGCATAGTAGGCAACGCCGTTTCATAGGTGGTGGTGGTGGTGGAGGGGATCAAAGTGCTCGGGGGGTCTTTGTTTGGACAAGAATTTCATTTAGCGCTTCATTTGCTGGTTCATGCGCCTTTTACTTTGGCTTTGTCCCCACAGCCTGCAAACTATCAAGCTCCATTTCATTTCTCTCTCCCCCCCCTTTTGTCAATGTCAGTGAAGTCCTCACTTCAAGGTAACAAATGAACTAGTTGAAAAGCTACTTCCATTTTGCTCCCTTTTGGGGGTTTCATAAGTGAAGTTCCCACAAGGGACGATTAAATGGTGTTTCCGAGAGCAGCAGCATATAATGTTGACGTTTTCCGGAGAAAATGACTGTCGTATATTCAATTGATTTTCAATTCCTTGCAGTCATCATGCAGCAGATTATTAATTTAGGTAGCAGATGCCGTCATTTCCATCTAAATGAATGTCATCTTTTTATTCTCCACACTTTTTTTTTACCGTTTAACAACTCCCACATAATGCTGCTGATTTACACCATTGAAATTTCAACTTGCTTCCAGAATTCACGCCATCTTCTGATTTCACAGTACTTACAGTATTGGCACAATTTAATGTTAAATATCAACTTGTCCCCATTCATTTTCAATGGGACTGACATTGAACTTTTTCTAAGTCCCAATTTCCATGCCCACTTCCATACATACAACTTCTCATCATTACCAGCTCTGTGATACTGCTTGGTAAAATGCATTGTCTAGTAACCAGGAGATTGTGGGTTCGAATCCCACCTCCATTGCAAATGTATCCATGGCAATTATGCTAAGTGATTACATGTATACCAACTATCTTAGTTCCACTTTTCCATCTAAATGAATGGCAGGTGCTGCATGCCTAGGTGGCGCTATTGCATTTATTTTATTTTATTTATTTATTTATTTATTTGCATTTTTCCATTGGATATCAGTTTCTTTTTCTCCATCTAAATGAATGTAGGGTACTTTCTGATAACACTTTTATATATAAATAGGCCATTAGACATGATTTTCAACAAGCCAAGTTGGCTCACATGTTAAATAACTTGTCTAGCATAACAGAGACACGCAAGTGTGTTGGTTCAAAATAGTCTCGCTTGGGAAATATTTTATTGGCATTCAGCTTTCTGCCTTCCCACAGAATTTCTGCAGAAATTTCACTTTGTCTAGTTAATATTTTATTCATTTTTAAAAATATTTACAAAATGTTTTTTTCTTACTTTTTTTCATTTTTACTTTTGTTACATTTTTGTACATTTGTTATCAACAGTGTTTTAAGTTGTCCTAAGTACACATCACTTCTCTCTCAGATGTTTTTTTTAATGTTAATAATTCAATGCATTGTTTTAATATTTGCTTAATTGTTTTGGTCATTTGAAAACATTAACATCTTACACTTTTAACCATCCATCCATCCATTTTCTTGACCGCCTATTCCTCACAAGGGTCGCAGGGGGTGCTGGCGCCTATCTCAGCTGGCTCTGGGCAGTAGGCGGGGGACACCCTGGACTGGTTGCCAGCCAATCGCAGGGCACACAGAGACGAACAACCATCCACACTCACAGGCACACTTAGGGACAATTCGGAGCACTCAATTAACCTCCCATGCATGTGTTTGGAATGTGGGAGGAGACCGGCGTACCCGGAGAAGACCCACACGGGCACGGGGAGAACATGCAAACTCCACCCAGGAAGGCCGGAGCCTGGACTTGAACCGGAGTCCTCAGAACTGGGAGGCGGACGTGCTAACCACTCGCCCACCGTGCCGCCCCACTTTTAACCAATTTTTCTTTTTAGATGTATTTATATTTGTTTGTTTTAATTATTTTAAATGTTTTATTTTTTTCTTTTGCAATAGAAAATGCCTTTTTTCTTTTGCATTATTGTCTGTTTTTCTGTATTGTTGCTTTGTCTGTTGTCACGTTGTGAGTTGACAACTTAGCTTAACGTGGTCAAACGTTGCTCGCATGGAGGCGGAGGCGTCAATTACTTTGTTTGGCGGACGTCCAAATTAGACGGGAGGAAAAACACATCCAGATGAAGCGAGAGAGGAGAAACAAAGCCGAGCTGCAGATGCGTTGTTGGAATGTTGTCTCGTTTGATGCCAATGTGTGGATTAGCCACATTAGCCTTTCACATATCAGCTGATTTAAAAAATGTGTCTAAAGTTGATGTGTAGATCAAACATTGCCAATGGACATTTCAAGACACAGAAAAGGTTGCACATCTGAGCTAATAGTTGGACTTAAATGTGGCTGTTAAGCTAACCGCTAGTTTAGCCAGCTAGCATGCCAACAGTGGACTGCCACACGTTAGCTAGTTAGAATTTTTTTTCGGTAATTGTTTTTTATGTGATAACTAGATTTAGTTGAAGTTATTACACAATACACACTTAGAAAAATGCTAAATGTATGTGAATATTGTTAAAGGAAAGCTAGCACAAGAGTGTTAGCAGTTCACATAATGCAAGGCAAATGTCTGTTAGCTTAGCCAGCTAGCAAAACTACACTTCTTATTTCTTCTGTGCACGTTTATGTAATGCAAGTAATAATTTTAAATGATCTCTTTTGTCCACCACCTGCGTGTGATAGACAAAAAAGCACCTGTGTATTTAGCCTTTTTGTTCTGTAAAGTCTTTGCTCATGAACCTGTTGTTTTTTTTTGTTTTTTTTTTCTGCTCGTTGGTACCATTGAAAATCTCAGGCTTGATTTGATTGCAAAATTAATTGACGGAGAATGAGAAGAAAAGTGGCAGGCTTGATTGTTCCGTGTCTTAAGTGCGAATGATGTGTGCTTGTCAGACGATACGCTTTGTAAGGCATCTGTTCATGTCGCTGAAAACGCTGCTCATTTATATTTTGTTGCAGTCTGTTGCCATGGTGATCAACCCAAGCAGCACCTGCAGTTAAATTTAAACGCGCCAGTCTGCTGATGTCAGAACTTTTTATTTATTTATTTATTGTGCATAGAAATTCAGTGAATCCTTCTGCTTACTTCCGAAACTGTATAAAGAAAGCGTTGTGATATTTCCTTGAATTAATCGACCAGGGCTCCAGTCTTCATCCTAACGAGAGAAAATCCAATCAGAAACTCTAACCTCATTACATCACCTGAATGAATCACTTCATTGACGTCCGTGCATGTCCAACATCAACATTTGCTTGTTTTTGGAGCTGAGAGGATTCACATCCTCACTCCGCATTTTTACATGGAAAAACTTCTCAATCAATTCCTGAACTGGTTCGAGTCCTTTTTCCAACTCTGTGGGAGCACAGCAAGAACTTCAAATCTTGTTGCGTTACAGGTTCGATTAGCGGTTGAGGGAATGGGGTTAGGGATTCGAGTTGGGAAAAGTTGTCGAG
Source organism: Festucalex cinctus (assembly GCF_051991245.1). Classification (NCBI taxonomy): domain Eukaryota; kingdom Metazoa; phylum Chordata; class Actinopteri; order Syngnathiformes; family Syngnathidae; genus Festucalex; species Festucalex cinctus. The sequence continues at coordinate 4,782,362 of NC_135430.1, read as the reverse complement.
ACTTAGACAGGAAGCGAAGGTAAGATAGGGGGCAGGACAGGAAGTGACATCACACCTTTCAAACTTTGAAGAAAGCAGAGTTGTTTCGCTCTCTCACACGTGTTGGAAAAAGTGATTTTGCAAAAACAGCTGATGAGTTAGTTGGTAAAGTGGCGGGACTTAGACAGGAAGTGAAGGGGCAGGACGCATATCGGAAGTTACGGGGCGGGACAGGAAGTGACATCATGCCTGTGAAAAAGTTTGACGAAAGCAGAATTGTTTAACTCTCTCACACGTGTTGGCAAAAGTGATTTAGCAAAAACAGCTGATGAGTTAGTTGGGTAAATGGGGCTTAGACTTAGACAGGAAGTGAAGGGGTGGGACTTAGACAGGAAGTTAGGGGCGGGACAGGAAGTGATGTCGCACCTGTCAAAGTTTGACGATAACAGAATTGTTTAACTCTTACACGTGTTGGCAAAAGTGATTTTACAAAAACAGCCGATGGTGCAGATTGACGGATTTGACATTGCCTAACGTTTGCTTTTGATATTTTTTCCAATTTCCTCTTTCATCTCATATCATGTTTGTGGTCATGTGACGTAAATGTGTTCCCCGTCAATTCCAATTCCTCGTGGCTGCTGAAGGTCAATGCTATCGTGATCCAAATTGATGTTTTTGTGCTTCCATTTTTGTAACGCGTTTTTGTTTTTTTTTGTTTTTTTTGGTGAAGAAACTCATTTGGTTTGCCCTTGCAGGTGCGCAGCGGCAGCTCGCTGGTGACGCGGCGTCGAGAGCAGCGGGTGCTGGCCATGGTGGTCACCATGGTGGCCTGCTACCTGGTCTGCTGGCTGCCGTACGGCGTGGCGGCCCTGATGGCCACCTTGGGCCCCGGAGACCCCCTCAGCCCGGAGGCCAGCGTCGTGCCCTCGCTGCTCGCCAAGTCGTCCACCGTGGTCAACCCCTTCATCTACATCTTCATGAACAAGCAGGTCGGGAGACCTTCTTCATAACTTTTTACCGAATGCCGGCGTCAAATTTCACCCGTTTTTGTTTTGGCAAGCCAAAATTTAAAACAGTCATTCTTTGGTACAAGTGCTGCAACGTTTGTGTACACTGAGGATGTTCCAGGTCAAATTTGAAATTGATTTACCGTTGAAAAGAGTTGAAGAGGAAGCTTAAAAAATATAGCGAAGCATTGACCAATCCGAGTGTCTTGTGAGGCAAAGCCTCCAAAAACAATAAAAATAAAAATACATGGATTGAGAAGGACCATCAAACACTGACCAGTAAGGGTGTCACGATTTCGATTTTTTATCGAAATCGATCGAAATTACGTCACGATTTCGAGCATCGAAATAGAAGAGAGGACACACGATTCGATGCCCCCCGCCCCCCCCGCGCCCGCCGCCACCGCCGCCACCGCCACCTCCCAGGAAAGCAAATGAGACGCAGCCATTCAGCTACTAGCTAACGGCACTTGTTAGCTGACTTCTCCTGCAGTCATGATGGCAAGCGCGGACAGACACAGCAATGGTGCTTCAAGCCGCTCCCGCTTCTCTCGTCACCAGTTTGGAAACATTTTGCGTTCCCGGTGAGTTATGTCGACAACGTTCACGTTGTCGATAAAAAGACCACAGTTGCAAGATATGCTATGTGCGCGTACTGTACTCGGCCACGGTGTTACGCCCGGCTCGTCAAGGGGAAGGGAAGTAACACAATAACAGAAAATATAGAGTAGATAAACACGGGTCGACTTTAACATCTGAGTAGTTTTAATTGAAATTTCAGGCAGGGGTTTGACAAGGGAGTGAAAGTGGAAGGTGAACAAATAATAACCGCATTTGACAGAACTGACAGAACGGAGGAGAAACAACAATAACCAATAGGGGTATAATACACGGATACACAATAGCGTCGCGCTGGCACAGTCGTCCAATCGGAGTGTCGCGCTGGCACAGTCGTCCAATCGGAGTGTCGCGCTGGCACAGTCCTCCAATCAGAGTGTCGCGCTGGCGCATTCAAACTGAAGTACCATTATACGGGCACCAGCCGACACAAACACACACATACATACTAGGGGAGCGGAGCCGGCGTCGGGCCCGAGCCGCCAGCCGTAACAACGGGAAACACGACAAACATGACGGGACATTTACGCAGGCATCACAAAGATTTAGATTTATCAAATTCAACTAGAAGTGGGAAAACAACGGTCCAACCAACTATTTCATCCTCATTTACAGTGAAACTTCCACACACTTCAGCTCGCGCGAAAACGCCAGATCCATAGGTCTATTTATAGCAGCAGACCTGCAGCCTTGGAAAACGCTGGATTCAAACATTTAATTAGTGTACTTGAACCACGCTACAGTATGCCCAGCAACTGTAAATGTTGGGATATAGTTTGTTCAGGCTGTATTTGTTCCATGACTTTGGATACAATATATTTTTTGTTGTTGTTGCACATTGCACATTATTTTAAGAGGAACGCACAGCACACTGTTGTAACCAAAAACAGTCAATAGATGGCAGGCACCCACTGTGACTTTTTGTTTTTGTTTTTTTATTTTTTATTTTACACTTCAGTAAGAACAAGACGGTTAACTTTATATTGTAAATAAATTCTTTGAATTTGATCATTCCTGCCTAATGTCAATTATCATATATTACATAAATTTACACAAAAATAATATGGAAATTGCATCACCTATATGTAGCCGATCTTTTGAAATAAGATTTACTGTACAATGAATAGAACCAATGATCATAGACTAGCCTTAGCCTACAGAAGCATATGCCTCTGTGTTATAAAGTGGGGGAGCGGAAAAAAAAAAAAAAATCGAAAAAAAAAATCGAATCGTGACCCCAAAATCGAAATTTAAATCGAATCGTGGAGTTGGCGAATCGTGACACCCCTACTGACCAGGGTTATTATAGTTTTGGAATTTCAATGTATATGTTCAATATTTATTTTATTTGTCATTGTGCAAATAACATGGTTATAAACCACAACGAGATCATGTTATGAACAACAAATACTGGCATAGTGGGTCTATAAAGTGCAGATGTGCATATAGATATGAATTTATCATTTTAGTTAGTTTTTATTTCGTTTTTTTTTTTATTTACTTAGTTTTAATTAGTTTTCAGGGTGGCTTTGTTGTTTTTAATTTAATATTAATATTCATAAAATTTTATATATATATATATATTTTATATATTAATAATAAAATATTATTAGCATCTGCGATTGGTTGGCAACCAGTCCAGGATGTCCCCCGCCTTCTGCCCAGAGCCAGCTGAGATAGGCGCCAGCAGCCCCCGCGACCATTGTGAGGAATAAGCGCTCAAGAAAATGGATGGATGGATGGATATTATTAGCATTAATATTTAATTTGTTAGTTTTAGTTATTTAATAAATGCTTAGTTTTAGTTTAGTTTTCAACAGCATGGGAGCGAGGTCATCTTTTGGTGCTTTTCTATTTGCTACTGCCAGATGACGTCACTTCTGTGTGAGACACTTTCAAACGTCATTATTCCGGCAGTTAAAATAAAAAATAAATCTACTTCAAATTACATTTAAAATCATCCAAAAAGGCTTATGCATGAAATTAATTACCAACGATTAAAACGAAGGACATTTTTACTATCAGTATAGTTTTGTAAACATTATATGTAGTTTCAGTTAGTTTTCTTTTTTTTTTTAAATAATTTTCGTTTTGATTTTATTTCATTAACGAAATTGTTTTTTTAATTTAATTTTATTAATTTTTTTGTTAGTTTTCGTTCACTAAAATAACCTTGCTGGCAACAAATGTTGTCACTCGTCAAGTGACGGCAGATGTCGAGATGAGTGAGTTCGCGCAACGACAACCCTCTATCCTGCATGTTTGACTTGTCTCCCTCTTCAGCAAGCTCCGACACTTTTATGACCCACTTGAGATGAAATTGGACCGCGTGTGGCCCCTCAACTCAAATACGTTTGCTGGTGTGTGGGTGCCATTAACAAGCTTGTTTTTTTACAGTTTGTCATGTCAATGTTCTGTTCTTAATGAGAAAGCAGACTTATTTGTAGACGCAGTCAGGTTAAAGTACAAGAGCAATATTTTTTTCTTATTTGGTTTTTGATTGCTGCATAGAAATGAACCGAATGAATGCGACGGCAAAGGAAAAGTGAAACATGATTGGAAGCAAAACGCAGCTCGACTGATGGGAAGCAAAGTAAGCGGATCAAAGTGCAGTTTGAAGATAAAAGTGTGCGAGCGACTTTTTCTTTTCATCTCCAAAGCGAGAGAACACGGCAGCGCGTTGACCTTTCTGACCTTTTGGGCCGGCCATTATTTCTTCCATCATTTGACTTGATCTACCGACCAAGATTCCGTTTGATCAGAAAGGCTCGCGGCTGCGTGGCGCTTTCAGTCTTCAGTTCCTCCCAGTTCATCAAAAATGTCCGCCGTGCGTTGAGGCGAGTTGAAGACTTCAATCGCCACACAGAATGTTGACGACGTTGAAGGCCACCCTACTACCAGGAAAAGTCAGGAAAGGGGCTTTCGTTATGGAAAGTTATGAAAATTATGGAGGACTAAAACTGCCAACATTCAAAATAAATAAATGGCTAAATAAATACATAAATGACTATAGGTGAAAATAAAAACTCATATAAAAAAATATAATTTGAAATATATATATATATATATATATATATATATATATATATATATATATATATATATATATGTATATATATATATATATATATATATATATATATATATATGTATATATATATATATATATATATATATATGTATATGTATATATATATATGTATATATGGAAATAAAAAGAACAAAAAAAAATTGTATAATACATTTGTATTTAATTTTTTAATTATATATTTTTTATATTCATTTTTATTTTCACTTTTAGTCATTTGTTTATTTATTTTGTCATTTATTTATTTGTTTATTTAGTCATTTATTTATTTTTAATTTTGACAGTTTTGGGCCATACTGCCAAGTCGAAAGTCGACGCCCCCTCATTTGAATAACATTTTGCAATACATAATAAATGACTAAATAAATACATGACTAAAATTGAAAATAAAAAAGGATATAAAAAATATAATTCAAAAATTAAATACAAATGTATTTATGTGTGCATATACATTTTTTTTGGTTATATTTAATTTACATTCATATATTTTTTTGGATATGATTTTAGAATTAGTTTTTATATCCGTTTTTATTTTCACTTTTAGTCATTTATTTATTTATTTATTTATTTTTAATTTAATTATTATTTTTAATAAGTTTTGGTCTGTACTGCCAAGTCGAAAGTCGACCGCCCCCTCATTTCGAACATTTCTAAGTAAATAAATAAATAAATAAATGACTAAAATTGAAAATCAAAATGGATATAAAAAAATACAATTCAAAAATTAAATCTAAATGTATTTATGTATGTATATAAATGTTTTGTTTTTATTTCCATTTATATTTTTTTGATATAATTTTAGAATTATTTTTTTTATCCATTTTTATTTTCACTTTTAGGCAAGGCAAGGCAAGTCAAGTTTATTTGTATAGCACATTTCATACACAAGGCAACTCAATGTGCTTTACACAAGGAAAGACAACACATAAGCATCAAGAAACAGTAGTTAACATTCAGAGGAAGAAAAATAAATGAAAATAGGTTACAAAATTTACTAAAAAGAACATACAATAACAATCTTAAAACATTATTCAACAAACTTTAAAACATTTAACATAAGGAAGTTTAAAATAATAATAATTAAAAAAAAAAACACTTAATTAAAGCTGTTTAAAAGTCCCTAATCAAAGGTATAAGAAAAAAGCAACGTTTTTAACCTGGATTTAAAAGCATTTACACTCGGGGCTGACTTCACTTCTGTTGGTAGCCTATTCCATCTAAGTGCAGCATAATAGCTAAATGCAGCTTCACCATGTTTGCTTTAAACTCTGGGTTCCACTAGTTGACCCAAGTCTGTAGATCTCAGAGCCCTGCTGGGTTTGTACTCAATCAGCATTTCTTGGATATATTCAGGACCCAAACCATTTAGTGATTTATAGACGAGTAGCAGAACTTTAAAATTGATTCTACAGCTGACTGGGAGCCAGTGTAAATCCTTAAGTACTGGAGTAATATGTTCTGATCTCTTTGTTTTGGTCAGAACTCGAGCTGCAGCGTTCTGAATGAGCTGCAATTGTCTCATGTTCTTTTGAGAGAGTCCAGTCAGAAGACCGTTACAATAATCTAGTCTGCTGGAGATAAAAGCATGGATAAGCTTCTCTTGGTCTGCTTGAAGCATGCAGTCCTTCAGTCTGGATATGTTTTTCAGCTGGTAAAAGGCTGTTTTAGTGATGAATTTAATATGATTGCTGAAGGTCAGGTCTGAGTCTATTAGTACCCCAAGATTTCGAACTTGGTCTTTAGTTTCTAAAGACAGTGACTCAAGCTGTTTTTTAACAGCAATTCTCTTTTCTTTATTGCCGAAAACAATGAGCGCAGTTTTGTTTTCGTTTAGCTGAAGGAAATTTTGGTTCATCCAGTTGTTAATTTGTTCTAGAGAACGAGAGTTAGTCATTTATTTATTTATTTAGTCATTTATTTATTTGGAATTTTTGCAGTTTTCGTCCTACATAAAAAAAAAAAAAAAAGTCAAAACATTGACAGAAGAACAAAGACAAAATTTTTGTAAGGATATTTGAGGTTTTGGATGAAGTTGAACCTAAACTGCACGACAACCCTTTGCAGGTGGACCTAATTGGAGCATCTCAAAACAGTTGAACGTTTCACAACTTTTTTTCCTCAACTTGCTGCTTTCAAACACGGAGCTGAGTGGCAACATTCAAATGGTCCCTGAAAATTTCCAGTCCGCTTCTATGCCTGTGACGCTCGAAGCGCCGCGTCCACAAACGGCAAAATTCACAGCAGGTGTTTTAGACCCCTGAATTGATCCATACATTTCCAAGATGAAACCTAATTGATCAACCGTACTTCCCCGTCAATCAAGAATTGGCCACCGAGCTCAACGCGTCATCAGTAGTTTGTTTGCAAGCACCAGATCAGAAGAAGTTGCATGACCACCTCGGAAATGGAAAACGACCAAACACCTGTTGTGGATTTTGCTGCAGTCAAAACATTCGTAAAAGGTCGACGAGTGGTTTTGTGGCCCCCTGGGAAAATGTAGTCCACTTCAAGTATACGTGTGCAACACCAGAGTATACTAAGTACACTATGTTTATCCATGGAGACCGCCAAGACGACTTGAATGCATCTTTGGATGTGATTATGAGGAGGAGGAGGAGGAGGAGGAGGAGGATGGTGATGGCGATGATGAGGAGGAGGATGTTGATGAGGAGTGGGATGTTGTGGGAAGATGATGATGAAAGTGAATATGAAGAGGGGGATGTGGACAGTGAAGATAATGATGAAAGTGACAATGAGGAAGGTGAGGCTGATGATGAAGATGGTGAGGATGATGGTGAGGATGATGAGCAGGATGAGGATGATGAGGAGGATGTTGATGATGATGATGAGGAGGAGCATGTTGGTGGGAATGGTGAGGATGATGATGAAGGTGAGTATGATGATGATGAAGGTGATGATGATGACGATGAGGAAGGTGAGGATGATGATGATGGTGAGGATGATGATAAGAAAGGTGAGGATGATGAGGAGGATAAGAATGAGGACGATGATGATGAGGATGTTGGTGAGGGTGATGATGAGGAAGGTGATGATGAGGAGGATGATGAGAATGAGGATGAGGAGGATGATAAGGAGGATGATGATGATGTTGATGTGGGTGGGAAGGATGATGATAGTGAGGATGATGAGGATGGTGATGATGACAATGGTGAGGATGATGATGGTGAGGGTGATGAGGATGATGAAGAGTTCTTTATCACGTCCTTGTTGCATCACTGTCAATTTGAACCGCTTGCTTACGTTTGACTGATGTAAGCCAGGCAGCATTTTATAAGACAGAAATGACGTTTTCTTCTCCTCATATGACTTCATTTTGTCTTACTTGAGCAACATCTCTATATTTTTCGGAGTCTTTCTCAGTGTTGACGACTGTCACATCTCTGTTGAACACGCCAGTTAAGATTGTTGTCTTCCTAAGATAGTTAACGTGCTGTCTTATAATACGTGTGCTGATGGTCATCATTACAAGATGCATTCAACGATACCGTGCGTGTGTTTGTGTGTAGTTCTACCGCTGTTTCAGAACCTTCTTCGGATGTCCCGCCCTAGAAGGAGGCTCCACCCTCAAGACCTTCTCCAGGGTGACCAAGACTCTGCGCAGCGTCCGGCCGGACCACCACGCGTCCGCCGCCGCCGCGCCCACCTCGGCGCACGCCACCCCGCAATCGAGCCACCAGCAGTCGTCGGAGGCGAATAATCGACCGCCAAATCACACCAACGGTCCAAAACGGAAAGTGACTCTGGTGGCTCGTTACAGAGAGTGACGACTCTTGACAACGGGCGGTCCCCGGGACTGCGTGGCTCCTAAAATGTCAGGCGTGAGCGCGATTCTTTTTTTGCCTGAAATTTTAAGGATAAACCTCAAATGTACGATACGCTTTGCACATCATTTGCTCTTCTCCAACTTCAGTACTTTTTTTATTTAAACAACTTTCTGGTGTATTCAAAAGTCAATCGAAGTTGACCTAGATAGATTTGAGTGCATTTTCGGTCCATCCTGAAGTTTCAAACCACAGAAGACGTGGACCTGGAGCGACCGACGGGGCGTTCCCGTCGCTCAGAATAGGATACAATTGCGATGTAACAAACTGTGATGGAAATCCACGAGGCTGGCACAGAAGCAACACGGAGAGAAAGCGAGCGCGTCCTTTTGCCGTCATTTTGACTTCTTCTATATACTGTTGCGCACCACCGCAAAACGTCACGTTCAATCGCTAATGTAATTCACTTGAAAGAAAATGTTATTACAATGTCATTGATTTCAGTGGTATGAAACAGCACACAAGACTCTTATTAAATCATTTTTGTAGAGGAGAACAAAACTGCACATGACTCAGCAGAAAAGCAAAAGAATCAAGTTCTGAAAACTGAAGTGCATGCGCCAAATGCAGCGCATGACAAATCAAATGAAGGGCATCATAAAATATGTTTTGTTGATGGTTGAGATTTTAACGCATTAAATATTTTGTTTTTGAAAAATGTTAGTAGCCTGAAAACAGGAAAATAAAATTACTTTTGTGTGTTGGGTGTTTAATTTTTATTTTATTTTATTTTGTTTTTATAAAATATATTTTTGAAATAGCTTGTCATTTAAACAAACAGCTCACTATATGGTCATTTTTTAAATAATAAAAGCTTTACTATACTTTTTTTTTTTTTTAAGAAATGCCTGACTATACATGCAGGTCATCTTAAAAAAAAAAAAAGCCTTGCTATACATGATCATGTTTTTTTAAATAAATGCCTTTCTGTACAAGGTCATGTTTTTTAAAATGCTTTACTAGATGTGGTTATTAAAAAGCCAGTATAAATGTTTTTTAAATAAAGCCTTACAATGGTCACCAAAATCACCAATTCATAAATAAAACAAATGCTTGACTATACATAGTCTTATTTTAATTTATTTTTTAAATAAAACACTTCTGTTTTTTCCCGCGCCTTATTATACATGGTCTTTTTTTTTTTTTTTTTTTTTTTTAAATAAATAATAGCCATGGTCGTTATTTACAAATAAATGTCTCGATACATGGTCATTTTTAAAATGTATTTATTTACTAACGTATTACTGTAAATGGTTGGTTTAAAAACAAAAAAGAAGAAAACAAATTGTGCTTCGTTGCCGTTGAGAAAAACAAACAGCAAGTGCCACTTCCCATTTCATTTTCAAAGTGATCCATGATTTTTGCTTAAATTAAAATGGGGACGGGCACAAAATGAGGGGGTGGGTGTCCGATGGGGAGAGCTATAGCTAAGAGCCATGACACACATGAGGCGAGAGGCTGGCATGGGGATTTGAAAGAAGATGAATATTTGATGAGCAAAGCGAGGGACGTGCATTTCCCCCCTTTCAGCTTGACGGATGAGTGAGGATGGCAAAATAAAACAGCGCTCATTATCACCAAGATCACACAAGGATGTGTGCAAGTGTTGTGGGGGAGGGGGGGGGGGGGGGGGGGGTTACCACGACAACCCAACCTCTTTCCGCCTGGCTGGGGCTGAGCTTCGGCCCTCGATTGACACCAGTGACTGAATAAAGTGGACAAAAAGGGCCCAAGCGGCGCCACCTCAACACTCATAGCGCCTTCAACAACGCCAGCTTGCCCCACCTCAAATTGCTTCCAATTGTCATGAAATAGCAGCCAATTCCATGACAATTTGCTATGAAGTGAGGTTTGGTATTTTTTTTGTCTCTGAAAAATTCAATCTCTTTCTAATGGGGGTCCTCCAACTTGCATGCTCCCTCTTCCAAGCTCCAGCGGAAGAGTCGAGCACGGGCAGCAATTAACACATCGACAGCAAAACTGCTCTCGCGACTGCAGGCCACAACTCCCATCCAGAGGCATAGTTTGCCATTAGGCAAGTCAGGCAATAGCTTGGGGCCAACATATTTGACACAAACCTTCACTTTCGCAGTGCAGCAATCACAACGGACCATCTCAAATTCCCTGAGTGAGGTGTTCTTTTTTTAAAACCCAACCATATAGTAAGGCTGATTATTTAGTTTTTATTTATTTATTTTTTTGTAAATGATCATGAATAGTAGTAAAGGTTTTATTTTATTATTATTATTTTTAAGACTATGTATAGTAAGGCATTTTTAATAGCATATATCGTAAGGTGTCTTAAAAAAAAAAGTATAGTAAGTAGGGGTGGGAATGTTTGATTGTCTCACAATTTGATTCGATTCCGATTTTTTTGGGCCTGAGATCTGATTAAGAATCTATTTTCGATTCCAAATGATTTGATTGACAATGATTTCTGTTTCATTTTATAGATGAGCAAATATGATCTACTCCAGCCTGACTCGCTAATGCTAATTAGTGCGCTACTCGTGCCACTTTTATCCCTCAAAAGAACGGCTATTCATACAAAATTTATATATTTTTTTGTGTGTAAAAATACCGTTAAGTGGGGTATTTGTTTTTTTTATGCCTCAAGGGCTAGGTGGCGCTGTATATATAATGGAATGTTGTCATAGAGATACCTTCAAGCCTTGACTCTAAACATACATGTCAAGTGTGGGATTTTTTTGGAGCATGTACCGTGGAGTTATTAAGCATATCCTTCATTCACGATATTGCTTTTAATGTCCATAGAGGCTATCAAAAATAAATAAAGTACATGTTTGGATAAGTCTGATGCCAGTGAACATTTTGAGTGGTGGAAAGTAAAAGAATATTCATAAATGACTTAGTTATAACACTTAGAATGAGTTTACATTTTTTGTACAAAATACCGTATGTGGGGTATTTTTTTGTTTTGCCTCAAGGGCTAGGTGGCGCTGCATATATAACTGAATGTTGTCATAGAGATACTTTCAGGCCTTGACTATAAACATACCTGTCAAGTTTGGGATTTTTTGGAGCATGCACCGGGGAGTTATTAAGCATATCCTTTTTCATTGCGAAACGTGTTTACAATTTTTGTAAAAATACCGTAAGTGGGGTATTTTTTTTTCATGCCTCAAGGGCTAGGTGGCGCTGCATATATAACTGAAAATTGTCATAGAGATACCTTCAGGCCTTGACTATAAACATACATGTCAAGTTTGGGATTTTTTGGAGCATGTACCGGGGAGTTATTAAGCATATCCTTTGTCAGTGCGAAACACAAATTTTGATGCCCCGCCCTCATCATATAGTATTTCAAAAAGTCAAGATTTTTCCCCCTGTCGTTGGCTCAGGTCTTGACATGGTCCAGGTGAAGTCTTAACTCAGTCGGATGAAACGTGTAGGAGAAGTGGGCAAAAGTCTGCCCCCTGTAAATGTGCAAAAATCGTCAAAAATGGGACATTCAAAAATTCGTAGCTCACTTCCTGTTCATTTTAGCATATGTGTCCAAGAGACTTTTTTGTAGGTCTCCCTCATACACCTAAAAATATTCGTCGTTCTTGCTTAAACGTACAACCGGGGCTGCTTCGTTAAAAATTTCTAGGGGGCGCTATTGAGTCATTTTTGTAAAAATAGCACAATCAACAATAAAATATTGCTCATTTTACCAGGCCAGATGTGTGTGCCAAGTTTAATGAGTTTCTGTGTATGTTTAGACCCTCAAAACTGGCGTTGTTTTCTTGGCGAACAGTGCTTAGCCACGGCAACAGCAATTCGCGAAAACTCACAAACTTCGTGTTGTGACATCATGAAGGCCGAAACCCTCATCTGAGCAAATATAAGGTAGGTCCAGTTAACGTGTTTGGAGAAAAACGTAGAAGAAAATTCGTAAGAAAAAAAATTGCCACTAGGTGGCGCTTGCAGTTAGATGAAATATAAGTTCGTAGATGTCTTTAGGGCTGGACTCTCATCAAATGTGTGAAATTTTGAGAAGATAGGATCATCTCGGTCAAGTTAATGCAGCTTTTATTGTCACGAAAAATCTTCAGACTTTGCGTCACTGTAGCGGCCACACCCTTTGGCGAAAAGTTACAATATTCAGTGTGGGGCATGATCAACATCTTAAGGCTTTTCTGACCAATTTTCAACTGGATCCCATCAACGAGCTCAACACAGTAGCTAAAAACGTAAAGTATGACATTTATTGTTACCACTAGGTGGCGCTATATGTATAACTGAATTTTATCATATAGATGTTTTCAGGCCGTGACTATTATGTTGCCTGAGAAGTTTGAGATTTTTTGGAGCTTGAACATGGGAGTTATTAAGCATTTTGTCTTTCTGGACAAATGAAATTTTAAAGGCAATTTTTGATGCCCCGCCCCCGTCATATAGTATTTCGAAAAGGCAAGATTTTTTGCCCAGTTGTTCTCTCAGGTCTTGAGATGATAAATGCCAAGTTTGAAGTCAATTGGATGAAAAATGTTTGCAAAGGGGGAAAAAAGCATGACCACAGTGAATGTGCCAAAATAGGCCAAAATTGGACATTAAAAAATTCATAGCTCACTTCCTGTACATTTTATGAAATGGCTTCCACAGACTTTTTTGTGCGTCTCGGGGTGCTACACGTGCCTGCCAATTTTCGTAGCTCTAGGTCAAACGGGCCGGGATTGGTTTTTATTTTTCTACGCTAGGTGGCGCTATAGAGTCGCGTTGTTATGACAACTTCATAATATCAAATTTTTCGCCGGGCCCGAAGAGATTAAGTTTGGTGAGTTTTCGTAAATGTTTAGGCCCTCAAAAATGCGATCGTTTACGGAGAAGAAGAAGAAGCGGAAGAATAATAATTCTTACAAAAACAAAAGGGACCTCGCAGCGGTCGCTGCTCGGGCCCTAATAACAACAGGCAGCAGTATTAAGGAAAATTTGAGCATTTTAAAATGTTCTGAGTTACTAAGTGTTCTTGACACTGATCTGAATATATGACTGGATAGCCGCTAGATCAAGACTTTTGAAGCCGCGAGGCCGCCATATTGCTCATCCCAAGAAACATTTGTTTGTTTGTTTGTTTGTTTATTTCCACAATGCATTCAAATACAGTCAAGAACCTAGTGATACAATTATTTACTGTGGAAAATGGACACCCTCAGAAGCGGCATACGATCCTATACAGTTACAATATTCAAATTGGAGAATATTTGAAACCCTACTTGGTAGAAACAGTATGATTTATGATGTTTGAAATTAGTTAAACATGAACAAGCTGACTTAAGTTTAGACCTTTTACAACTTGACTTAAATACACTTAAAAATTATATGATTGTTTACAGGAGGAATCTTGTATGTTTTTTCAATTAAATCATTATAACTAATTCAACAAAAAATGCCTCTGCCAAATCTAATATTGGGGTCTAAGGAACTGAGCGATAAAAGAAAAAGGTGGTCTTCAAAGCAGCACATACCGTCCACTTATCTGTTTATTTATTTTGTGACTTCTACGGTTTGCCACGAGCGTGTATGGGCTGGCGGCTATCCAGTCATATATATATATATATATATATATATATATATATATATATATATATATATATATATATATATATATATATATATATATATATATATACAGATCAGCCTTGCCCGTTCCTCCTCGGTCCACGGGGCGGCAGTGTTGCTTTCTCCATTGCATGAGAACGAGCTGTTTCTCGTTTAAAATTGGACACTGAAAAACTGAAATCAAGTCTTTATCTGAACGTCCATTATTTGTTTATTTTGCACAAGTCTCGAAACGAAATGCGACCTTAGTTTGTTTCCCTTGAGCTTGTTTTGCCTTCGCTCGAAAGACACTCTTCTTCTGCTGTTAATTTTCTTCTTCTACGCCACTAAGTAGCAGCTCTGATCTGTATGTATTAATGGATAAACACTAGACCAAGACTACTCTCTAAGATCTATGGAACTGAGCCCCTTTTTCTTTTATTGCTCAGTTACTGAGATGTTAGATTTGGCACAAGCATCTTTTGTTGAATTACAGTTGTAATTTTTTAATACAAAAAAAGTGTCCTCCTCCTGTAAACATCATTCAGGATATAATATATACGTCATGTATTTAAGGCAAGTTAAAGTAAAATGTCTTAACTCACTTGTTTATGTTTAACACGTTTAAAACATCATAAATCATCCCCTTACGACTAAGTACTGCCTCAAATGTTTTCCAATTTTAATATTGTAGATGTATATATGATCTATGCCGAGTAGTATTGGTGTATTGTATTGGTTATCCAGTAATATAACAGATCAGAGCTGCTGCTTAGTGCATAGAAGAAGAAAATTTAACATCAGAAGAAGAGTGTCTTTCGAGTGAAAATCAAGAAAACGTGGATCTAAAAAAAAAAAAAAAACACGTGAAAATCACAATTTTATTTGTGTAACTATCTTTGAGACAAATTTCCCCCCATACCTGAAAGCGTTCGAGGCGAAAGTAAACAATCAAAAATATTTGATGATTTTTTTTTTTTTGGGGGGGGGGGGCCCTCAAAATTAATGTTGACCTCCAGCAAACTTGCCTTCTCGCAATTTTGCTTCATTTATTGTTTTTATCTTATTTTATAAGCGTTTCATACAGTTGAGTAGTTCAGCGTATAATTTCATGCCGGGGGGATAGCGTCATAATGTCACGTGCGTTGTGTTACGTCAAGTTATGTTGAATATTTATGAATGAAGAACGCTATCTAGTTTTATACTCGAGTAAGTTGTTTTACTATTCACGGTCTGTTTCTGAGCGGGTCGCCATTGTAAAGGGACGTCACATTGTAGTCAGTCGGTGACGTCGGGGTATTTTTTATTTTTTTTCCAACCGTCTTGTGCGGGCGATGGGCGTGATAAGGGCGGAGTCAGCAGAGCGGAGTGAGCTGGTGGGGGCGTGGCTTCTGTTACACTGCACTGACCCGCTTGCTGACTGCAGTGGATCACTCACATTTTATGAAAAATCCTCAAGAGACAATCTGTCTTCAAAACGTCACTAATATGACATTTAGCAAGTAGTGAGGCCAATATATGAGAGTTTTTCACGTTTGAAAAGCAAGTGTTTTATGCAAATTGCAGCTCCGATATGCAAATGAGCATGCTCACCGCTTCCGTTTGTGTTTTTCTTTTTGAGAGATGGAGGTCATTTTGGAACATGGATGGGTCTGCGATACAAGTATGCGATTGGAAATCTGCTTTTAGACAGGTACGTGTACTTTTTTTACATGCTGCGTGCTTGAGGCGGCGTGTCTGATGGCACTTTATCATTTGTCAGTGCATTTTGACTTGTGCTTGATGTACTTGAACATATCATTCAATGCTTCTCAACATGTGCTTTTTTTTAAATCACAAATTTCATTGAAAAATAAAATATTTAGAAAATCCAAACAACTTAGAAATAAAATAAAAACGTATTTTTCCAAATGTTTTTTTTTTTAAATCTATTAGTTTGATTTTATGTTGCCTACTTATTAAAATAAAATAAATACTATTTGTAACCCCAAAAAAACTTTAAAAGCACATGTGGATGATGAATTGAATGATGTACTTGTGTGGTTGCACGTGTGTTAATGTTGTGCAGTTTTGATGAATTTAGTTTGTCTTTATCGAGAGATGGTTCAGCCATGTTGCTTTTTTTTTTTTTTTTTTTTGGTTGCGCTCATGTAGCGAATGACTTTCCAAAATTGGTCAAATTGTTCGTTTGTTGTCTTGACTCATGTATACGGCTTATGATTGCAGATAGACAAGTTATGATGTGTCAGTAATCACCCAATCAAGTGTCCAAATATTCGGGTCGACTGTCTTATTTCTTGACCATGTGGACATAATTTATTGACAGATGGATGATGTCATGAGTGGACAGTTGAGCCTGTGCATGTTGTTCCGTGTGCTCTGTCGACGTCAACATGCTAATGCTACTTCAAATGCACATAAAAATAGGTTTGAAAAATGGTTCTGCTTTTACTGTTGATTGCACATGCTAACTTTTTGTTAACGGTGTTTAACTGAAGCATTTTAATGACAATTTGGCATCATTACTTACTAGCTGTAAGGTTTTTTTTTTTGGTTTTGGGTTTGCGCTAGGTTAGCATTGGACTTAGCTGCGAGCCCAAATTGTTGTGAGCAGGGTTATTATAGTTTGGGGAATTTTCATTTGATTTTTTTTTTTTTTTAAATTGAGTTAGTTTTAATTAGTTTTCAGGGTGGTTCTGTTTAGTTTTTATTAGTTAATTCATCAATGCTTAGTTTTAGTTCATTTTGTAAACATAAAATGTAGTTTGAGTTTTCGTGTTTTAAATAGCGTTTATTTCATTCATGATTTTTTTTTTGTTAGTTTTAGTTAACTAAAATCACCTTGGTTGTGAGTCATTTGATGCGAATGAGCATGACTGACTCGTTTTTTTTGTTGCCAGGATGGAGGAAACGTTGGCCGAACACGCAGACGTCCCTTGCTGACATGTTGGATGGCTCGTCCGTGCTCCAATTGACAGCAAGCTGCTCAATGACAGGTGTGTGCGTGCGCGCTAGTTGACGGCAAATGTGTGTGTGATGTCACCAAGCCATTTTTCTTTTCTTTTTTTGTTTTTAAAACAAATCTTGGTCTTTGTTTTTGTCCGCTGGAGAGATGTCTCGCTTGCGCTCACGACATCACACGCGCAACATGGCGTCGTTGCGCTGCCGCATCCATGTCACCCCGCGTTGAGTCCAACATGATTGCTGTGTCCAAAAATAAAAAAAAAAAGTCAAATATATTGTTCAACTGAAAAGAGTGTTTCTGTGACAATTTGTCAGTTTTCATGCGATGAGGTGCTTGTTTTCTCAGTTCCTCGAATGGATTGCAAGAAAATTGTTCAGGTTTGTCCTCAGGTCTGAGCTGACTTTCTCACCTCATTCTCAAGGCCAGATTATGCCAATTTGAGCACGAATTGAGGAAGCCTGCTCGGTTGGGCTGCACAATATATCGAAAAAATATCGATATCGCGATATTGGCCCTTGCAATATGCATATCGCAAAGGCACGCAATAAGTTTTATATGGAATTTCATGCTTTTTTTTATGAATTTGACCAGTCAGATGCTAACTAAAATGTGCATCGCCATTCAATAGTTGAAAATTATCAAGACATAATTACAATTAATGAACTAAGATTACATGAAGGTTGCTTATTTTGCCCCATGGAAATTTTTTTTCTTTCATTAGGTAATAAAAATGTAATTTCTTTAGGTAAATGTTAAATATCGCAATAATATCGATTTCGCTATGTTCAGCAAGTATATTGCATATCGCATGTTTTTCCAATATCGTACAGCCCTACTGCTCGGACCAGAGGCCAAAACCGCTTTGAGGACAACCTGAACAATCCATTCAAGGCCCAAAAAAATGCATTTTTTGCTACGATTAAAGCTTCAACATGCAAATGATGGGACATAGCTCC
Organism: Festucalex cinctus; assembly: GCF_051991245.1. Classification (NCBI taxonomy): domain Eukaryota; kingdom Metazoa; phylum Chordata; class Actinopteri; order Syngnathiformes; family Syngnathidae; genus Festucalex; species Festucalex cinctus. Next base: position 4,764,363 of record NC_135430.1, on the reverse strand, counting down.
ACCCACTTCAGAAAAGTCCTCATTAATTTGCATAACTGACCACTCCCTCTCAAAATTGACAGCTGGCTGTATGCAAATGATTTCACATAGCCACGCCCACTTTTCCAACACTAACGAGGGTATATTGCCTGATTTGCATAACCATGCCCACCTATGCAAATAAATGGGCGGGGTTATTTTGCATAAGCCCCGCCCACCCATAGAGGCAACCAATCCAATTGTGGCATTTTTACAGAACCCATCAATCAGATCACTTTATTGACACGTGTCAATAATGTACACCTTTGTCTTCCCCAAACACAGGTGCAGGATCTTGCTGGCCAGCCAGTTTCTCCATAATGATCAATCAAGACCGGAAGTCTCCCTGCACAGTTTCAAAAACAAACAAGCAAAAAAACAAAAACAAAAAAACAATAGGTTCTTCAGGGCCCAGAGATGCTTTGGCACCACCTTGTGGACATAAGCAGAAGAAAACCAACGTGAACATGTCAGCACAAAAAAATATATATAAAAAAATAAAAAAAGTAAATGTGGTAAATAATGTACGTTTTTGAGGGGTCCCGAGTGAAGCGCAGTTCAATGCAGCTTCAAGTATGTTCCAGACGTTAACGTCAGCCATTTTGTTTTGTAACATGCTCAAACCCAGCGATGGCCAGCCTCGTACACAATTCTTGTTCCTCAAGCTTCAAGTCAAGATTTTTATTTTTTTACCTGCACACGAGAAAAAAAAAAAGAGCAGGATGTCAGTGCAAGTTATCCGGCATGTGCTGAAACTAATTAAAACATGATATCACATTTTAACGTGTATGAGCGTTTGTGTCTTAACAGTGACGAGAAGAGGGCTGAGCTGGACATAGGACGTGTCTCAAATTGATTGCGACGAAAAAAACAAAAACAAAAAAAAGCGCAATTGCCAAAGATATTGGTGAAATAAGCTAATTTATTTCAATGAGTCCATTCGCTTTAAGATGCAAGCCTGTGGACAAAATTAAAAGTTAAGAGTTGATTCAAAGTTGTTAATGTCCAAATGCTGGCAACCTATCTTCTGCCAAACGGCTCTTCTCCAGACGCTGCCAAGGAAGGGAGGGAGGGAGAAAAAAAAAAAAAAAAAAAAGCACGTCGTGTTTTTAAATTTCTTCCGTTTCCAAGCACCGTTTAGGAGTTTAATAGGCTTCAACAAATAAGTACTTTACTTACTGAACATGTCTAATGACCGCGTCGCATGCTAGCGAGGTGTTTGCACGCTGAAAAGGTGAACAAAGACATGTTAAAAGTTACAACTACGAGTGTAAACGAAGCTTACACAAACCTCTTGTCAAAGCTTTTGGTCATCTTGGCAATGAAAGATGAGTGGAGAAGAGCAGGCGACGCAGGGTTTGTCGACGTGGTTGCTGGTCAGGCTGCTGAATAAAAGAAAAAACGCTCTTTCATTGGTCACAGTTTAAATAGGTTTGTGCTAACGACGTCATCACGTGCTATTTTTTTCCAAAAGCTTTATTTAAACAAGAGAAAAAACAAAAAAAGGTCAACTGCATTTCAACAGAAAATCCGGATGTAACCAGTAAAGTACTTGACAACACGGATCGTACCCTGCTTGTCTGTACCGGAGACCCTGTCGTAAACCATTCAACTATATTGACCTGGCTTAAATTTGTCTGAGTCTGATGTCTTAATTATGCTATAGTTTGACATGCAAGTATACAAACACCGATTCTATGAATAGAAGCGAAAATCCTGAAACCGTCAAAGCCGAGATGGTCGAGTGGCATACGACATTTCCCTCGGTATACTTGGTTTCGGGTGCAAGCCTCGTCTTCTGCATCTTTTCCATTTCTTTGTTCTGTTTGGTAGCTCGAAGGTGCTCAAGCAAGGATCGAACCCGCGACCACTTGAACATGAGGCATTCGGCCATCATGGTTGAAGCTGTTCGGCATTTTAAATTGTGTATTTGTAAGATTTACACATAAGTGTAAACCCAATAAATGCGATAACATCAACCAGCCAGTTGGACAAGGTGGCCGAGTGGTTACTAACAAAGGATTAGGTTTTGATGGACACGGGTACAATTCCAGGTTCTTCCAACTTTTATGGGATTAGTTCTCAAAGTATTGAAAATTAGGGTTTCAGCTGGGATCGAACACGGTACCTCCGGTAAGGAAGTAATTGTCTTATTCCATTTGTCAACTGTCTACTAGTGTTTTTGTCAAAAATTAATGAAGGTGAACAGTGCATTTCATGTGATCTGAAGCTTGAGTCAAAAATTAATGAAGGTGAACAGTGCATTTGATTTGATTTGATTTGATTTGATTTGATTTGATTTGATTTATTTGTTCATTTTTCCTTTCGGACAACATTGTTGACAATCAAACATTACATCATACAATTTTGACAAACAATAACCGAAAAGAAAAAGGGCTGGCAGGAAGAAGCATAAAGCTTATAGATTCCCGCCCCCATACTAAACTAGGACGCATAAAATCAAATAAAAATATAGAGTCAGCAGAAATGATAAAATTTCACTCAGATTATAAAGTCCATGAAGTTAGAAATCCAGTTGATTGCATTCGGAGACAATTGATTCAAGCAGATGGATTATTGATAGTTCACTCAGTTCATCAGTCCAAATAGCAGGTTGTCGAGTTGATTACATTCGGAAACTTTTGATTCAGGCAAATGGATTATTGAAAGTCAATCGGGTCCTCTTCACCAGTGATTTGATCGCATATAGATCATGCCAAAAGATTCTTTCCAATAGTTTGTTGATCACTTGTTGATTCATACCATGTGGATTATCACAGTCCAGCAGCTTTAGATAACTGGGCTTAGTGAAGACCATGTGTCCGACACCTCCTTCAGTCCGATCCGTCTTCATCGCGATTTTGGTTCATCGCGACCTTTTTCTCCAGTTCAAGCAACCTTGTGGCCATGTCTCTCCTCATTCCTTTCATGGCAAGGTTGAGTGCTGCAATGTCGTTTTTCACCACAGAAGTGTCATCAAAGGCCTTAGTTCGGCCGGCTTGCACGCCAGTGATGGCTCTCAGGGTGGCCTCAGCCATTTCCTCTGCAATCTTCTGGCGATCAGACATTTTACGCAGCGTACGAAACGATTTCATGTAATCTAAAGAAGCAAACGTGTGTGACGTTATGTATGTTGCTGCTTCAAACATTAAAGGCCTCAGTATGCTTCTGCGAGAGGCTCGCGTCGAGGCGTCACGTTGGAGCTCCGCTCGTGCGTTTGCCTTCCGACTTGTGCGCAATAGGTCGCTTGCACATGTCGTCACTTCCGCCTCGGATTTCTCGTAGTCGCCATGCTGGGTGGCCTCCATTTACGTAGCGATTCGGTCTAACACGTATCTATCACGTTTGTTTTCCTTGTTTAAAATGGTACATTGTTGCTGTATCGTTGGCTGTTCGAACAAAGCCAAGGGGGAAAATGGTCGGTCTTTTTTCCGAATTCCGAAAATAATTAGGAACCAGGGCCTGGAGACAGAGGAGTGCGGACTCCGGAGGGAAGTCGTTACTTTGGGCTCGTGTGTGCAGCGATCACTTTGTGAGCGGTAAGCTTGTTTACCTTTATTTAATGCATAAGGATTAATAACGTTTCGACCGCCCATATATGGGCAAGTTGCTTATGTTTTGGATTCATGAGCAAGCAAGTTCGGTAGTACAAGCTGGCTAGTGGACGTTAGCCGAAAGCTAACATCGAACATTTTCACCCAAGTAGTGCCAGTGCAAAGTGTTTACTGCTGAAATTGGATTGATTAGTCTTGGGCTTTTAATGCCGATAACATGTTTTTTGGTGGCAAAATGTAAACTTGGGAAAAAAAGAGACAGAAGGGGCTGATGCAAGAAAACAGACCCCCGGGGGTGATGCAAGAAAACAGACCCCCGGTAACCTACACATCATGCTAAAGAACTTATTCACGGCCACCCTACTGTGGTAAAATAACCAGTCTTTCCATATTTTATTTGTTTATATATTTGTTTATTTTAACAGGTCGCCCTGCGCCCGTTTTTCTGTCCAATCATCCCGACTGGGCTCCAACATTAAAGTTGGGTCCCAAGTTACAACATCTATGTCTCAGCCCAGTCGGTGCCAAGATATGAACGTGCACAGGAGAGACAAGCAAAGAAAAGACGACTCGAAGTGGCAGAGATTGTTGCAGTTATGCAGCCAGATGGCTCCAGTAACCTGTACCCTCAAGTACTGCTGACATCATTGACTCTGGTATGCCACTCAGAATTCATTACATGATATATTGTATGCATGAGTGAATGTATGTGTTTGTTTGTGTGTGTACACGCACCTTATATTTTAGAGACATTTGGAAGTGTTTATAGAAATAAGTATTTGCCTGTAGCAATGTTCATACATTAAAAAATGCAACAAAATGTGTACATTTCTTTTACACTGACAAAAAAACTATACTACTTTACTATATTAAACCTATTACTGGTACCGTATTTTTTTGTGATTTTTTAATTTATTTTTTTCTTTAGGGATCTCATGCCACACCGACTTGATTGCCAATGACATGATGGAAACGAAGGCGAGCATCAAAGCATTGGAGGAGGACAACATGTGACTGTTTGTTTGGCGCTAATAAAGGCAGCGATTATACAAATTCTATTGTTGGGTTTGTTTACAAAGCTATACATAATAGAAATGACAGGATTTGACTCAATGTGCAATATGGTCCCTCTTAAAGTAATGGCATAAATCTCTATTATTTCTAAAAGCACAAAAAATGAAGTGGATAATGATTAGATGTAGTAATTTCAGGGATAAAATTGAACTGTTAATTAATGTATTTATTTTAGCACATGTGCCTACCATCCTGATGACGGTATGATGTAATGTTGATGGGGTACGCAATGACTTTCATTATGCTATGTGCAGAGGAAAAAGTTGCTCTCTTTTAAATTTGTTTAATGTAAGACAAGTACCAGTACTGTGTTTCAGTTTTCCCAATAATCCTTGTTTCACACTTGTCACAAAACCACTGTCCTTTTGGCAGTCTAGATTGGCACACTTCAAGTGATATCATTTGATTTTACAATCTGCTGCAGCACAAAAAACTACTTTATTCCGCATCTTTGAAGTACATGAGCAAGTGGTAGGTGACAGCGGCTGAGCAGGAACACTGGAAGTCCACTGCTGATCTAGTAAATGCTCTCCCGAGCAGTTCAGGTAAGGAGGGGATTTGGGGGAAAAAAAACTCTGGCTTTTCCAACTGGCCAAAACGAGCGATCTGGGTGGACTCGCTCAATCACACTTTGTCCACACCACAAAGTCGCAGAAGTCCGTCCAGTTAAACTCATCTGTGCCTGAATCTGAAAATATTACAAACATTGTAATGAAAATATGAAACATAGAATTAAATAAGAAACTACAAAAAGTAAAGCCATACATACCTGGTAATACTATTGGTGTTGTCGTGACAAGTGATGGGAATTGTTGCCATCTGGCACCAGACAGAAATTGGGTGTTGTGACAGCCTCCTTAACAGTGAGATCATAAGAAAAGCTGTCAGTATGCTCAGTAGTTACCATGAACACGTTTTATTGTACTGGAAACTGAAACTAAAAATACGTCCTCTGAGAGTGGTTAACCTTAACCATTTAGAATAAGTTGATTAATTAACATGTAACTAGTGAAAGGGTAGCATTAAATTTAATTAAGCCACGGGGAGGCTGTGCAGTTACTTTTTATTCTTATACGCTCTGCCATATTTGCCTGTTATAAAATTATTAGAAAAACCACATCAGGTAAAGCCAGCTGTGCATGTAAACACAATGATAACAGGAAGCCTGAGAACAAATCAACATTTTTGTGTGCAGAATTACCAACACCATGTGGTTTACTTACGTGCAACAGCAACAGTTTCTTCTGATGCGATGTTAAAGTTTACACTCTGTATCCACCCGCTTACAAAATAATTGTAAGCCTCCAGGGATTTGTTGGCGTGTTATGGAGCATGTTGTCAACACGAGGTAGGGAAAGATGTCGAGAGATGTCACATTTGGCCAGCAAGCTTTCTCCGTCAAAAAAAAAAATCACCCTTGGTCAGGACGTAATTAGGATCAATCCCGCCACACAGAGACACCTTCTGCCTGTATCGTTGTTTTTGATCTTCCGGTAAATCGTGAAAATACTGCGAAAATTACATCAGGTTGATAAGCTCTACCGTGTAACTCGCGAGTGTACCTTGTGAACCGGCGGACACCCAATATGGCGCCCGAAGGAAAAACTCCCATGATGCATTACGATGTGCAAGCGACCTATACACATCGGTGTCTGCTGGAGTTTCACACCAAGTCCCGCTGTCGCTATGGCTGGGCCGCCACAGAGTGGCGATTCCTCTGCATTTTATGACGGATTCAGGAAGTTCAATTTAATTCAGAAACACGAAACAAAGCCGGGGGGAGAGTAAGTTCATCACCGTGGCAATTAATTATTGCCAATTTGCACCGGTGTCGGCCGTAAACTCGCCAAAACACAACAGCCGTGCGCTTAGCGAACACAGTTTTTTATTATTTTTTGTATTTTTTTATTTTAATTGTTGTTTTCCGCCTCTCGTCCCAGGCACATATCCACATGCACAGCCGTGGTCTCCGAGCAGGGAAGTCGATTTGCGCCGCCAGTTGCCTTCACGGAAACTATCTGGGCGGGGGGCGGGGAGAGAGAGAGAGAGAGAAAAAAAAGAAAAAATGCCATCGAACGGACCAATCAGAAGCGAGCGACGCCCCGCCATCGACGTGCGTCCAAGGATTGGCGACGTGTGCACGTCGGCCGGCCACGAGCGACGCAGCACTTAAAATTCATGGCTCGCGTCGATCATGTGATCGACGGCGCTCATCGACGCGAGAGCAAACGTGGAGGCGTAAATTAGGCTTTAGGCTTAAGGCGTCAGTAGTAGGAATGGAAAAATGTTGAATTGTGATTGTATTGCATTGGTGTTTATGTTTTATGTTGTGTTTGTTTTGTTGGTTAAATAAAGATGACTTGACTTGACTAATCCACTCAAGTACGAATCCAACGATCGTTTATATATTAACAGCTCACTAACAAGTCACCCAGTCATCCACAAGAGGGCAGTATTGCATCGCATCTCGGTTGCTTCTCCGTTTTCCTCGAAACTTTCACTACGACTTTGACGGATTGTCAACGATTCTTCCTTTTTAAACTATATTTCCGTGGCGGCTTTAATGATGCGTGTCTTATAAAGGCACGCTTATTGTTTTATCACATTACTGAACAATTTACAAACGAGCCGAAACCCAGATATACTAACATGAAACGTCACCCTTCCACAGGGAGTGCGCCATCTTGCTGGAGACATGGGGTACTGCACCCAAGCTTCTCCAGAGCTTGCTGATGAGTCATTGGAATGACATCATAAAGTGTTGTTCCACACAAACATACCACACCACATTTGGATTGATGAAATATTTATTTTATTTGCACAAAACTGAGACCAGAAAAAAAGTGCATGAGGTGAACACACAACACTTCATCAGTGCTCATCAGCCAGTTTTTTTTTGTTTTTGTTTTTTCACCTTGTCCTCCTAAAACTGGTTCTCAAACTAGGGTCCACAATTATTGATTATTTTTATTGATTCAGTCAGACAATCATAGATGCAAAAAACAAAAACAACAACGCAACTCACCTTTTGTGGCTTCCAAACTGCTCATCAAACATGGAAAAGGGTCCAGTCAAATTGTTGTTCCACTACCGATCCTTGAATCCATGAGGTTCGCACCTTATGACGTCAAACGTGCCAAGGGCTGGTTTTCTCAGGTTGGGAGGGGCTGGTGCTTGGAGAGCATGTTGACCGACAATTTATCATGGAGGGGCCAATGGAGAGAAAACGCCACTTCAGTCAAC